>NW_011965811.1:0-8249 GCF_000949405.1 Vollenhovia emeryi
TATTCAATTCGGCAATGCCTAATGGAAACTATGTTGATACAAACGCGAAATTTATTAACAAATCTAATAACAAACTTTTTTTCTATTGATTATTATATTTTTATTGTACTACTATTAATTGTACGAAATACTATAGAATTGTGTAGAATTGGGCGGAGGGCATTTTGAACATATGTTGTAACAAATTTTAAATAAACGTTATTATACAAATTCAATATCTCATAGTATTAATAGTAGCACAACAGAACTATAATATTCAATAGAAAAAAACTGTTACTAGATTTCCTAATAAATTTCACGTTTGTATCAACATATGTTTCCATTAGGCATTGCCAAATTGAATAAAATATGAAATCTATCTTATCTGCATATTTAAAAAATAACCTCAATATAAATCGATATTGAAGAAAATATTTTACTATATAAATTGTCTGTGACATTTCATAAGTTGGCAACTTCTCATGTGGACAACTTCTCATATTTATTATTTAAAATTTTTTTTTCATGTTTAAATATGACTCAATCAATAATATCAGCATCATTGAACATATAATTACTTAAATTTTTTTAGGTATATCGGCAAAGATGCAAGAGTACCTTTATCACTGTGCAATGTACCGTCCCTGAAGGCGCGAACTTTAGACTACCTGATTTGTCTATTATAAATGCTTCCCATTTGAAAAGTATTATAGCCTCGACATTTTCGTATTAGGATTTTCGTTTTACTTTTTGTTCAGAAATACGTTATTAAAATTTCGGTCACGAATTGCGGAACACCCTGTATATAATTTGAGCTTACATTAAATGTGCCATCTACATAAAGTTCTGTTGATCTTTGCAATTCTTGCAACAGCTTATTACTTGTAAATATTAATGCTTTCTTTCCATCGCTGCAGGTCACACTTCCTTTGTAAAATTCTTTAAAAGGTAAATATGCTGACAAATTTGAAGCAAGAGTTTCCATATCGTTCGGTAAACTTGTGCGAAGTTTGATTCGTTCACGGTATAATGTAGGTTTTAGTGTTGCGTATGACAATCTTATGGCTGTTTCAGGATACATATACAATTACAAATTAATAATCACTTGACTGTATTAAATAATAACATTGATTATAATGATTAATGATGTATGCTGACCTTCTGCAAACACTATCAAATATTTCTTTCAACGATAAACAAGTCTCTCGACAAAGTTTCAACATTTCTTGTCTCATAACAAATTGTTCGATTATTTCTGGTGTCTCAATATGATTATGACCATGAAGTAAATGGACTTTGCCATAATTATCGATATACACAGTACCAGAACATTTTGAAGATCGACGAGTACTACATCGCAGAAAATTCTTATTACGAGAGTCTTTGTTATAAGTATAATTGTTATAAACGTAAACTTTTGTACCAGGGTGTTTTCCACATATTTCTTCCATCTGGAAAATAATGACGGAAAACCAAACCAAATTTTAGTTAGAAAATAAATACAAACTTCAAACGATCAAATTCTTGCTTATAAGGATATTAATTTCAAAATTTCAGAATTTCATTGAAATCATCAAATTTTTATATAATGTATCCAGAAACGATAATAGTAGAGTTTGAGAAAATAAGAATAGAGAACGTATGAGATCACGTGCTGCGCGCGTGCTATGTGCCGCGTCGCGCTTGTGCTATCTATCGGGTGGGCGATCATTAATGCTTCTCAAATAGTGACGTTTGACGAAAAATATTTCGTCGTAACAACTGGACTCTTGCGAA
Source organism: Vollenhovia emeryi (assembly GCF_000949405.1). Taxonomy (NCBI): domain Eukaryota; kingdom Metazoa; phylum Arthropoda; class Insecta; order Hymenoptera; family Formicidae; genus Vollenhovia; species Vollenhovia emeryi. The sequence goes on from NW_011965811.1 coordinate 1,756, forward strand.
TATCCCTCCTGAAGTACGATCGACACAAAATACAGTCCAATTATTAGCAATCGTCAAAACTGAATATTTGAAAAAAGGTGGGCTTCAAAAGATACTAGAATCATTCATCGCTGATATTATAACTCTGCAAATCCAAGGAATCACTGTAAATGTCACGGAACAGGGGAAAAAGGTTTTTAAAGGATCACTTCTATTTTGCGCGGGGGATACTCTGGCATCTGCGCTGATGGGCGGCTTTAAAGAGTCCGTATCAGCTTATCGTCCATGTCGCCAATGTATGACGACGAAACACGACTGGAAGACGAATTTCTCAGAAGACAATTTCATTTTGCGAGACTATGCAACTCATGAAGATCATATAGCAGCAATTAGTGAACTCCATGTTCCGAAGAACACTATCGATTTTTTGAAAAAACGATACGGTATCAATAACAGAAGCCCATTATTGGATATACCGAATTTCGACGTGACTACCTGTTTACCTCAAGACTCGATGCATGTCTTGATCGAAGGCATCGCTGTAATTGCTTGTCGAAAATTGTTGACATTTTGCATAGAAGAGAAACATCTTTTTACGTTAAACGAATTCAACGATCGCCGCAGTCACTTCAACTACGGACCTTTGCAATCGGACGCACCTGGAGTTATATTACAAGATCATCTCCATGCAAACGATCATTTATGTCAAACAGCATCATAGATGATTGCCTTGGTTCATAGCTTACCATTTTTAATTGGTGAATGGACAATAGACAAGGAAGAAGAAGATATTTCTGAGCGAATGGAGTGCCACTCCCTTCTTTTACAAATACTAAATATTTGCTTGGCGTACGAAGTTCGTCTAGAATCTGTTAACCCGTTGGCTCGTATGATAGAGTTGTACATTCAACGGTTTCAGCGCCTCTATCCAGATTGTATAGTGCCAAAGTTTCATTTCCTTACTCATATACCGCGATGCATCCGAAAATTTGGACCAGCACAGCGTTCTCAACCGTACCATAATTATGGTACATGTACCATATTTTCATATCAGCGTACCATGTACCATCGCACTTCATTATCGTACGCAAATATACCATAATTTTAAGATACTCGAGGTCACCATTATATTTTTTATTTCCCCGAATTATGCTATTTGTATGTATTCAATGGCAGAGATTTCATTGTGTTCAGAAATTAAAGAAAACACGCACTGAGCTGCGTTCCAAAACACTACTCTGAGTAAAAGTGTAACACTAAAGCCTAGTGCAGACTGCACGCAGCAAGCGGCAAGCGTCGAGCAGCAGCCAATCAACGAAGAGATATTTTCTACGCCACTGCTGACGCTTCCGAAAAAGCAGGGCTCGCTGCTCGACGCTTGTTTTGATCCTGCGGGATTGCATCATCCCGCGCGTGGCCCGGTTGCCGGGCCATTGCATTGTTTAACATATTTAGCCTATTGGTTCGACGTGGCCGTGTGCTATAGTGTGGGGACTTATACATTGGAGGACAATTGGTTCGACGTGGCCGTGTCGGCTCAGCGTTAGAGCCAGGAGCCATAGGATAGAAGAAGAAGAAGAAGAAGAAGGTTCGTGCTTAGCACCCCCGAACATAGATGCATAGAGCTAGTGGCAGAGGATCACAAAGGCAGACTGCAGTGGCTCGCGGCATTGCAAACGGCGATTCAGCATTCGGGCGAGAAAATTGGCTACCAGAGAAGTTTGGCCAATCAAAGGAGATCCTCGCGACAAGTGAGTAGAAAGGAGTATTAAGTCTGTCTTTAATTTACAATTATTTAACTACGTGTCGCTGCCCGCCAGGCTACTAAACAGGAGAGAGAGGAGACCAAGCTGGAACTACAACACGAAAGGCAGGCTAGAATCGCTGCCGAGATACAAGCTCGGAAATTGGAAACTCTGTCCAAGGAGGAAGGTGCTAAGGTTCAACAACTGGAAGATGTCAAACAAAAGCTAGAATTACTGCTGCAAGAAGAAAAACAGGCTCTACGTGACGAGGAAATAGGTAACGTTGTATTTCATTTTTATCGCGCGTCGCGCCTTTTTCCTAACTCTTCTAGTACAATTTAGATATACGCAAATGTTGCAGTGCGAAATTTACAGGCGAGAGTATTGCGCGAAGAATGGGAAAAGAGAGAACAATTGGAAAGATTGCAGCAGGAGCAACAGGAATTGCTGGAGATGGAGAAGATGAAGAGAATGGAATTTGAACGGATGCAGAAAAAGAACGAGCAGCAGCTGCAAGGTACATAAAGATAGACGAGTTACTTTATTTACCCTTATCTTGATTTCTATCGTTTGAATTTCTCCACACTTTTAATTTGCATTCAGACGCCGAACTACGACTCTAACAGCTGGAAGCGGAGAGGGAGCAATTGGATTCCGAGTTGCGCACTGCGCGCGAAAAGATGAAACGTGCCGAGGAGGCTCAACTTTTACTAGAGGCACAAATTGTGACGCGTCCCTTGAGAGGAGGCGAGAGGATTCGACGTACTCAGAGCTTTATACCCACTACGAAAGAGCGGCCGTTGTCTGTAGAGAAAATTGACAGCAGACCTATGACATTGCAGAAGAATATATGACGTACGCGGTGACAGAGCGACTAAAAGATCGACACCTGAAATGCATTTAAGTCTTCCACCAAATAGAGTAACACAAAGAGCCTATAGAATCTACTGTACGTTTTGGAACGCAGCCCGAGCGACAGGCGTCGACGAACGACGAACGTATCCATGGCGTGAACTTGGATCATTAGTTGTTAGGTATGTACATACTTTATAAAAATAATATTTATATAGTAATGTAAAATATTTTTTTTGAGAATTTCATATCAATAGCAATATTTTATAATAAAACTTAGATTTTTGATAACTTGGCATCATACATAACCTATATATTTTATAGATGAATTCATGTGTCAAAAGAACCAGCCGTAGGCAGGTTAAAGGCACGTTAAATAACCAAAGAAAAAGAATGAATTCAGATTCCGAAGTGGAGGACGAAAATACGCCTCCCAAAAAAAAAACCAAAACAATACGTCGCGTGCAAAAATTTAGAAATGCTTGGCTCACGGAAGAGGAATTTAAACTATGGCTTCAGAGGGTTCCCAACAACCTCGAGAAAGCCAAATGCAAATTTTGCAATATCATTATGAAGGCGGACAGAACAGTGATCAACAATCATTCAAAATCTCAAATCCATAAGAAAAAACTTACATTTTTTCAGCCAAAAATAATAGAATTTACAAAAAATCCTAACGATCCAAGCTTAACAATAAGTAAGGAAACAAGCAAATTAGAAATACGTTTATGTGCATTAATTACTGAACACAATATACCCATACGGGTTTTGGACCATCTAACACCTTTGATGAAGGAATGTATTCCTGATTCAAAAATTGTACAAAATATGCATTTAAAAGCAACAAAAGGAGTTGCAATCATAAAAAATGTGATTGGGGCAGCCTCAAAAAATCATCTGCAAAACAAATTAAAATCAACATTATTCAGCGTGCTGATAGATGAATCCACCGACATTGCTTGTGTCAAAACTATGTGCGTCGTGGTCAGGTAAATTATTAAATTTATTTTAAATAGTTAATACAGTATTTAAAAATTTCTGGGTGTATTATACTTAAAATTGTTTACAGATTTTTTGATGAGGAGGAAGGAGGAGTGGTTAGTAGATTTTGGGATCTATGTCAAGTATTTGAGAAGAGCACTAATGCCGAAGCAGCTACAGCAGAGCATTTGTTCAATCTTACACAAACCTCCTTCAAAAAACATGATATTTCATTTGAAAATATCATTGGATTTGCATCCGACGGGTGCAATACAATGATGGGTAGCTCCAACTCCGTCGCATCAAGATTCCGTACGTTATGTCCTGGAATATCTATTTTTAAATGTATTTGCCATTCCTTGCATATCTGTGCTAGCGAAGCATGCAAAATATTACCGCGATCGTGCGAAGATTTAGCACGGAACATATATCACGAGTTTAAAAACAGTGCCAAAAGACAATACCAATTTCAAGAGTTTCAACAGTTTTTGGACCTTAAAACACATAAAATCCTTCGTCCATCACAGACTCGTTGGTTGTCTTTAAGCGCTGTCGTTACACGTATTGTTGAACAATGGGAAGCCTTACAACTATACTTCAGGGGACAGCTTTCCATCGCACGATTGCATTCTGTTGAACATATTGTACAAGCTCTTGAAAATCCGCTCATTAAGCTTTATTTTTTATTTCTTGAATGGGTTTTACCAAAATTTAACAAACTCAATGAATTTTTTCAATCTGATTCAGTTGTACTTACTACAGTTTTTGACAAAATGTGCGTGGCTTATCAAGAGCTTCTTGAAGCATACATGCAAAGCTCGTACGTTAAAAACACGAGTTTGAGTAAAATTGATCCATTCAATATCGAAAAGCATTTACTACTCGAACAAATGTATTTTGGAGTTAAAGTTATGACATTTTTAAGCACACCCGAAATTCACAACAATCTCGCATTAAAAACTGATTTCAAAATTGTGTGTGCGAAATTTCTTGCAGTCGGCTGTTCTGAAATAAAAAAAAGATTTGATTTTGAAAATAAAATATTAAAAGATTTAACAAATTTAAATCCTTCGAAAGCAGTTCTAAGAAAAACAAGGGAAACAATGCCAAGTTTGTTACCGTTAATGAAAGCGGTACCTCGTATTGTTTCTCCAGAACAATACCAAAGTATTGATGACGAGTGGAGGACACTTCCCTTTTTTGAACTTCCGTCAGACATAAATATTAAAGAAAATGTTGATATTTTTTGGGCAAAATTGGGACGTATTGATGAAGGAGACCAAGGGCTTACTTTCAAACACTTATCAAAGTTTTGTCTTAATGTAATTTCACTTCCCCATTCCAATGCAGAATGCGAACGTATTTTTAGTACGGTAAATCAAATCAAAACCAAATCTAGAAATAAGATGATTAACGAAACGTTGAATGGCTTAATTTTGGCCAAACAAAGGGTAAAAAATTGCGTTCAATATGAACCTTCAAATGAATATAGTTATATGACGAAATCCCGACTTTACCCAAATAAGAAACCGAATAAAGACGCTAATAAGTCTAAAAAAAACATTGCGGATTTGTACGAGACTGATATTTGTAATATCGATAAAATTATATCAAACGATTTTGAAATCCTAATCGCGGAAGATATAGGCACAATTGATCTGGATGGATAATTAATCGGATTTAACTGCTGTGAAATGGATTAGTCATCAGAAGTAATAATCGTTAACAGTATGATATTTTCAGTTAAAAATGAATTATTTTATAAGATGTTGAGTGACTAAGAGTTTTTAATTAGAAAATAAGAAAAGCAATATGAAAAACGTAATTTTAAGTTCGCGATGTTCTTAAAATGTATCCTTTACTATATTTATATATTGTTTATGTATGTATATACATACATATACTTGTGCAATAAAAAAATATGTGAATTAACATCTAAATATTTTTTAATCATTTCCCTATTATACTTAAACAGTCTCTAAATGACTCATTTAAATAAAAAAACTTTTCTGCGAAATTGTACCATAATTTTTTCCAATGTACCATAATTTTACGGCCCTGGTACCATAGACGCCTTCTTTTAGGTTGAGAACACTGGACCAGCATGACAGCAATGGTGTTTTCGCTTTGAAGCTGCCCATGCTTACTTCAAATCGCCGGTACCAGTCGTAAACAATTTTAAGAATATGAATTAAATTGGTAAAATCCGCTCGTTTTCTTGTAAAAACAAATGAACAAGGATAAAAGGCCAATAACACACGAGCGATAGAAGGTGAAAGTAAAAAATAATTCAATTATTTATATAGTATATAATTTTTGGCGAACGTTTCGGCATCACAGTACCTTCTTCAGCGCCTGGTTTAGTTACATCAATATAAAATAATATTAAAAATGTATAGTATAATTACAGTAAATAGCCATGGTCAAAGGATGAAATATAAATAGTTGTGTATAATATAAATAAAATATATAACCATGGTCAGAGAATGAAATATAAAAAAATAAATTAATGAGCTTATGAACTAGAGATACGAGTCAATGTTCTTAAAATTCGCGTCCGTATCGTTACAAGGCTACGTGGTTCTACCACAGTATAACCAGTATGCCCACTCTCTGTCGGCACCTTTGATCTGGGCGTTCTCAATTTTCCGCCATGTTTTTATTAGCGCCAACAGTGTATCAACGGCTAAAAGTGCCTGGGCCCTTTTCAGGATCGTATCCAGGAAAGGCGCATACGAACTGGCGTACATTATTTATTGTAAATAGAAATGGCCTATGAAAGAAAATGTTCTAATAAAAGTAATTAATGTAATTACTTGCTCTAACGTATAAAAGTATTTACGCGATATTCGTCAACACTGCGAATTTTTCTATGCCACACCGACTTTGCACTAACACACGTACAAAAATCCTGTGATTGGTTATAATAAAAACATA
>NW_011965812.1:0-6070 GCF_000949405.1 Vollenhovia emeryi
ATAAAAAAATTTCTCTGGACAAATTCGATACAGGTTCCACAATTAACAACATTTTATCTACAAAATGTTTTTTTTTATTTTTCTACTAATTTTTTGACCGAGTTGCATGACTTTGAAACGAACCATGCACTTTCTTGAAAAATGATGTTTACCGCCGGCATTAGTGTTACCCAATGTGCACCACATGGAGGTTGCCGGTTGGATTCCCTGGTGAAAATAGAATTTGGAGCGTAAATGGAACGCAAGGGGAGAGTGACACAAGCGTAAACGAAATGTGTAGGAAGCGTAATTTTGAACAGCGAAGCGTAAAAGAAGCGTTCGAACTTTATTTACGCTTCGCTGTTCCAAATTACGCTTCCTACACATTTCGTTTACGCTTCTGTCTCTCTCCGTGCGTGCGTGCGTGCGTGCGTGTGTGTGTGTGCGTGCGTGCCTGCGCGTGCGAGCGTTTAGTATTGTGTATTACCTTCTCTCTGATGAATTACCGCTTGTAAACGCTTTCGATCGAGAGATAATTTATCAGAGAGGAGGTAATACACAATACTAAACGCTCGCACGCACACGCACGCTCCCACGCACACGCACACGTACCCGCACACGCTACCACAAACACACGCGCACACACGCTGTGCAAAATCCGACTGGCAACCTCCACGTGGTGCACATTGGGTAACGCTAATGCCGACGGTAAACATCATTTTTCAAGAAAATGCATGGTTCGTTTTAAAGTCATGTAACTCGGTCAAAAAATCTTTGAAAAATTTGAAAAAGAATATTGTAGGTAAAATGTTGTAGATTGTGGAACTTGTATCGAATTTGTCGAGAGAAATTTTTTTATCGAGCTGCAGTGTGTCAAATATACATAATTTTAAGGAACAAAGCAAGGTATTTGTTTTTAAAGCACAGAACGAGGAAGATGAACATATTTAAATAAATCGTTGACAGGGTTTTAAAATTGAAACTTCAAGCTTTAAAATGGTTTTTTAATTTTGTGTTTACGAGGATTTTTCGTACAGTTTCAGTGATTTGAAAATAGCCCAATGTTTAAGGTGTGAAAAGTGTTCCCTCTTTTTTTTAATTGGTGTATATATGAATTTTATTGTCTTAAATATTTTAAAACTTTATTTTTGTCGCTGTAAATTCATTAATATGATAATACATAATGATAATGCATAAAAATGCGTATTATTCAGATTATGTAATATCAATAGTGTATGGTACATTTTTACAAGTAAATTGTTATTGAAAATTTAATTTATGTTACCCAATATTTATATCTGAGATATTAGTTATTAAGTCCCATACAGCACAGAAGTTTGCAGCAACATTGCTGTAATATTGCAACATTGCATATTGCAATGTAATGTTGCATAGATATTGCAGAGACATTATTTTACAATATTACTTTAGTATTATTAGTAGTAGTAATGTTGATGCAATCTTTTTTTTTGAAAATTTTGCAAATATTATACTTATATAGGAAATTTAAAACGAACTTTCCGAACAACCTATTAAAATCTTAAGTATCATATTTATATAAATAACGCATAATGAAATCAATATTAGAAATACATTGCAATATTACATTGTAATATATCTGAGGGAGGACATTTCAATGCTGCTTCAAGCTTGCAACAACGTTGCTGAAACATTTCGCAACCTCCATGCAATGTTACAATGTTGCAGTGAAAGGTGTATGCAATGTTTCTGCAATCTTTCGGTGCTGTATGGAGTAAGTCTTATTTATTAATTACAAAGTGGTCTTCCACACTACCCATGAGGTGCCACTATAATAGCGCGTTAGGTTTTATAATGTGGACCTTCGCCTGTAGCCCTATTATACCACATTTTAATATATTTTCAGAAGGATATGTATATTAATATTTATATTTCTGTATGTATATGTGTAAAATGTACACATACGCACACATTTTTAAACACATTTCTTATTTAGAAATGTGATGTCGAATAAGTCCGACAAGATTTCTAACGCATCTTTTATTTAGAGATGCGATGTCGAATAACTCCGACAAGATTTATAACGCATTTGTTATAAATATATGTGCAATATACAGTGTCATATATAATGTTGATGTATATTGCATATCTGTTATAGGAATAATAATGTCTCTAAAATAATCTTTATTTTATTTTAAACATTATTATACCATATCAATAGACGAGGAGGGACCAGCAATTTCATTAACATCATATGCAGCATATAATGTTAATTTACTTTTTGGTTTCTTGGGACACGTAGAATATAATTTATCCTTTGACATGTAGGACAAATGTTTGTTAGTAATTTCTATGTTTGCGGCAGTTTCCCTTCTCGTTTTCAATGCTGACTTAAGCACACAAGTGTAGCGTCAATTCTGCTATGGATTCGCGAGAATGGGACGGAAATGATGACTCGCGCAATTTAGATTATTATTAGATTTACAATTTATTATTACAATTAAGATAATCGGTAACTTTCTTTATTTGGCTTACAATACTCGTCTTTCCGGCGGCCGACCAACAACTGACTCCGCGTACATTACGACGGTTATCCCGACCTCGCACGCACGTTACCGGAGCATGTCCGTCTATATCCCAAATATTATGGATCACGCGAACAAAGCGTGATCGGTCAATCTACTCAGTGCTTTGCAAATCCGAATCCCACAATCGGCCATCCTGGTCGGGCATCTGTCCTCAGATGCATTCATTTTGATCGTCCTCATCAGAAAACTCGTCGTCATAAGGGATCCACGACTTCATAAACTCGGCTGTCGTTGAGGTCCGTCTAGGTCCATCATGCTCGCCGACCTTTTCAACGATGTATCGGTCATTACGTAGGACCCTTGTTATCCGGTATGGCCCAAGATATTTTCTTGCGAATTTCAATCCTGGCTTCATCTGCGTCCTCTTAAATGCTACCAGTTCGTCTTGCTTATAACGTTTTGCATCCTTCCTGTTTTTGTTGAAATTCTTCCTATTGTCCTGCTGGGTTTTCATAATATTTTCCTTGGCCTGTCTCCTAGCTTCGTCGCGTGCTTCCTGGAACATCGTTATCCATTCGTTTTCAATCATTTCCTTTATCTCTGGATTACTTTTGAGCCTCGCGTGCGTTCCAAACATTAAATTAAATGGTGTCGCACGGGTGCTCCGACTGGGCGTCGCATTAAGGTACCTCTGCGCTACGTCTAGATGTCTATACCATTCTCCTGGATTTGATGCAGACAATTTCGTTAATAATGGGACGACCGTACGATTCACCCGCTCAGCCTGTCCGTTTGCTCTCGGAATGCCGGTAGTGATTAATACGTGTTCGATGTTCTCTTCCTTACAGTAATTCTCAAAGTCATGCGACGTAAATGCCGTCCCGCGATCTGAAATGATTCGTCGCGGATTCCCGAAGATGGCTGCCTGTTTTTGTAATCGATCAAGTACTTCGGCTGTATTAGTTGTCTTGGTGGCATAGAGCCACACGAATTTGGTAAATGCGTCAATTACGACAAAGATATGATTGTAGTTCTTCCTTGTTGATGGCAGTGGTCCCAAGTGATCGACGTGGTATACGTCCAACGGCAAATCTCCCTTCGCGATAGGATTTAACAGGCCTTCTTGCTTGCCCTGCTTCCTCTCTGAAAGTATGCAGCCGAAACGATTGCGAATAACCTTCTCCACCTTGGAGCGCAGATCTCTGAACCAGTAATCCTTCCTCACGAGAGCCTCCGTTTTGCCTATGGCAAAATGACCGTTTTCATGCGCCTTCCTAATTATCTGTGATTGCATCGCTCTCGGGACGACCAGACGCAAGTCGTCGCCATCGCACTCCTTGAACAAAAGGCTGTTTTTAACGACGAAACCATCCGCTCGCCGGCGCTCCGCAAAATCGAAAATATTTTTTAGTTCCTGATCCTCCTGCTGGGCCTTTCTCAGCCGCGCGATAAGACCGTCCTCCTCCTCGTCTATCGGAAAACATCGGAAGGGGACCACGGCTGAGGGCGTCCACGTGCATCATACTTTTACCCGGACGATGCTCGATCTCGTATCGAAATTCCTCCAACAACAACGCCCATCTCGCAACTCTCACACATAAATCTCTCTTATTCATTGTCATAACGAACGCCTGACAATCAGTCACGATCTTAAACTGTATCCCTAGCAAATACACTCTAAATTTTTTCAGCGATTTGACTATTGCGAGCACCTCGAGTTCGTAACTAGTGTATCGCATTTCCGCAGGTGAAGTCTTGCCGCTTGCATAGTGCACTGGATGCAGTGCACCATCCTCGCTATCTCGCTGCAATAAAATTGAACCGTACCCATACACGGATGCATCCGTATGCAATTCCGTGCATGCTTTTACGTTATACAATCGCAAAACCGGCTGACTACTCAACATCGCTTTTAATTGCTGAAACGCCTCCCGTTCCTTTACGGCAAATTGAAATTTTACGTTATCCCTCAATAGATTTGTCAGTGGCCGTGCAATTAGAGAATATCTGGGTATAAATTTGCGAAAGTATCCCGACAGGCCTAAGAAGCTCTGAACTTGTTTAACATTCGTGGGCTCTGCAAACCTCATTACAGCATTGGTTTTATTCTCTGATGGACGGATACATCCTTTCTTTACTATGAACCCCAGATATTCTACCTCCTCCTGTAAAAAGCAACACTTCTCCCAATTTATCAGCAATCCGCACTCGCTCGCCGTCCGCAATACCAACTCGAGGTTCCGCAAGCCGCTCCCGTAATCGGACGATGGTATGATCACGTCATCCAGGTATAGCAACGCGATTTTAGCCGCGATCAGTTCCTTGAAGACTGCGTGCATAAACTTCTGAAACACGGACGGAGAATTACACAAACCGAATGGGACCTTCAAGAATTCGTATTGACCATCGGGTACGACAAAAGCTGTATACTTTTGACTTTCCTCCTCCAATGCGACATGAAAAAACCCGTTTTTCAGATCGAGCGTGCTGAATACCTCAGCTCCCTGCAGCGCGTCTAACTGATCCTTTTTTTTTGACCCGGTGGAAATCCTCATGGACCGTTCCCCCGTTCCGCTGGGACGGAGACGGGGGGTGTGTGGGACTCGCCCTCCCTGTACCCCAGGCAATTGACGACCTGGGGCCAGCGTGCAATGGAGGGCGCCTACCGCACTAAAACCACCGGGGGTGGACTTCTTTGCGCTTATCTGGGCCACCTAGGCATCGTTATTCGCATTTCGTCTAGAGTGGCCCCGCGCCGCGCGGAGCTCGCGCTCGCCTTGGCCTATACTTCGGCCCGGCCCTTACAAGGGCCTTCTCCTACATCTGCGACGAGGGTGCCACCGGCCCCTCGCCGCTCCCCCTAGTTGCTTGTGGGGGTGGGCGGGTCGTGGGTCTCCAGCCCACGCCCGCCCACCAGGGGTCCCGTAGGACTTCCTGGTTTAAAAGCTCCTTTTAGTCGCCTTTTACGACAGGCAGGAGATACCCCAGGAGCCTCCTCCCCCTCTTCGGCACCGGGATCCCCCTCGCCCTTCGCTCCGCCACTTGCTCGTACACTTGAGCGTGTGCACGGGCGTTCATTTCTATTGGGGGCATCCCGGCCATCAACGTGGCTGCCGCGTGGGAAATGGTCCTGTAGCCCCTGACCGCCCTGATCGCCATGCGGCGCTGAGTTTTATTCAGCGCCGCTATGGCCCTCCTATTCCCCGTCAGGGCGGCCGACCATATTGGGGCCCCGTACAGTGCTATCGAGTTGATAACATTGGCGTACAGCCTCCTAACTTTCCCACGCGGACCGCCCAGGTTGGGCATCAAGCGCGACAAGGCACTCGCTGCCTTGTCCAACCTAGGCATCAGCCGGTTGAGGTGCTCCTCAAACCTCCACCTGCCGTCTACGTGGAGGCCCAGATATTTTATCTGGGCCCCCACCTGGACGCGGACGTCCTCCACTACGATCCACGATGCCGGCGGCTGTCCCAGAGAGCCGTCATGGATGAATACGGCCTCTGTCTTCCCTGCCGTCACCTTGAGGCCCAGGGCTCTTATTGCCCTTACCACCCCAGCTATGGCCACATTTGCCATTTGGG
>NW_011965812.1:6375-8249 GCF_000949405.1 Vollenhovia emeryi
CTGCCTCTTCCCATCCCTCCCCACCGGCCACCACCAAAGTGTCATCTGCATAGCAGATGGTTGTGCAGCCGGTGGCAAGGGCTGCGTCAAGCACCCTGTCATATGCGACGTCCCACAGGATCGGCCCTAGTACCGATCCCTGCGGGACGCCGCACGCCGCCTGCCACTCCCTGGAGTCGCCATCCCTGTCTCTGCAGGAGATCCTGCGCCCCTCCAGGTAGTCCCTGACAATCTTTTTTAGGTACGCAGGGACCTCCATGTCCTCTAGGGCCCTCCTTATCTCTACGTGGGGGAGGGAGTTGAAGGCGTTTGCTATGTCTAATGCAACCACCAGCACCACTCCTCCCTCCCCCATCATCCGGTCAGAGAGGGACTTTAGCCGCTTGATCGCGTCTACGGTCGACCGTCCCTCTCTGAAGCCGTACTGCCGATCCGACAGCCCACGCCCCTCGCCTCATTCCAGGTACCCTGTTAGCCTGTTCGCCACCACTCGCTCCATCATTTTCCCGGCCTCGTCCAGCAAACAGATAGGTCTGTAGCTGGACGGGGCCTCGGGTGGTTTGCCCTCCTTTGGGAGTAGGACGAGCCTCGCCTCTTTCCAAAGGCTCGGGAACTTCCCCTCCCTCAGGCAGGCTGAGAATAGTGTCCTCAGCCTTTGGGACATCTCGCCTATCGCGACCTTCCAGGCAGCTGCAGGGATGCCATCTGGTCCCGGGGCTTTACCTGCTTTCAGTTTCCTGGTGGCTGCCAGCAGTTCGGCCTCCGAGACCTCGAACACCTCTTCATCTTCGCGCTCTTCCCGCAGTCGGCGTGCCTCCTCGTTCCGCTCCCTCTCATTCCTTTTCGGAAAGAGAGTGGTTACCACTTCCTCCAGGAATTGAGGGTCGAGCGACTCTGCCGTTGGGGGCGCCCCGCTGTTCAGTCTGTTCATGACCAGCCTGTAGGGACGCCCCCACGGATCCTCATCCAGTGTACCGAGGAGCTCTTCCCAGGCCGCCTCTTTGGCCTTTTTGACCGCCACTCTAAACTCGGCCCGCCGCTCCCGGTACACCTCCTTTAATTCGTCCACATATGCGGACGGCCCACTCCTCTTCCTCTCCCTTTGGAGCATCCTTCTTGCCCGGACCGAGGCTTTCCTTAATTCGGAAATTTCCTCGGTCCACCAATAGGCGCTCCTTCTGGGTGCAAATTTGGCCCGAGGCATCGCGTTGTCGCAGGCAGCTGTCATTACGCCTCGGAGCCATTTCGCCTCCTCCTCTACACCCATGCACCCAGGCCCACGCCCCCAGTTAGCCGCCGTAAGCGACGCCAGAAGCCTGTCCGGGTCCATCTTGATTGTTGCCCATCTGCGTGGACCTTCCCTCTCTGGCGTTCCGCTATCCCGCGCGCGGAACTCCATTTCAATTGGCAGGTGGTCGGATAAGATATCTATCTCCTCCGCCACCCGCCATGAGACCACCCATCTCGTGGCCGCAGGGGAAACCCATGACAGATCTATCACGGATTCCCCCTGCGCCCGCACGCACGTGCTCCTGCCACCTCGATTCATGAGGTGGAGCCGTAACCGCGCAGCCCACTCTACTACATCGCCCCCCTTGGCGTCTGGCCGCCGGGAACCCCACATCGCCGATTTGGCGTTGAAGTCCCCGGCGACCAGAATGGGGGCCGGCAGTAATCCCGCAATCTGGTTTTCCAGAGTGCTCAATCTGTCCTCGAAGTCACTACGGGAGAGACTGGGCCGCAGATAAACGCCGATGACCGTCAACGGTCCCCATCTCACCGCGACCCATCCCTCGCCGCCACCTAACTTGGACACCGGGGTATGTTTTTCCCTTGTTCTCCTCCAGGTTATCGCCACCGAGCCGTCCGTGCTG
>NW_011965813.1:0-8251 GCF_000949405.1 Vollenhovia emeryi
AGTTTGTATAATCAATCTTTCTTTTTATTTTATCGTACAAGAAACTTGTTTCTTTCATGAAAAATCTGAAAACAAAAACACTAAATAATTTTTTGTTTATTTTAATTTGATGAAGATAAAACAAACACAAAAATGATTTTTTGCCCTTTTTGTAATAAAAGATATGATTCGAAACTTTTCGTGATCCACGTCAAAATACAGCACAAAGCAATGATGTTATCAGTTTGTAAATGTCGTCAAGAAGAGTGTTCGAGAAAGTTTAACAATTTTTATGCTTATAAAAGACATTTATCATTACAGCATTGTATGGTATTTGACCGAACAGAAATTCAAAATACGAGTTCTAACATTAATAATTCTTCTAATTTTCTGGAATTACAAAGTAATTATATTTTGAATGATCCTAATTCTCGTGATCCGAATCCTGTCTGTACTAGTTCAACTGTTGAATTTTCACAAATTGGATGTTCCTCTAACGAGTCTTCAAGTAGTGAACCTCCACAAGCTGGGTGTTTCGTTAACAAGTTATCAGTTTTAAACTCCGAAAATTTCGAGTTCATAGTGCAACAAGAAATCTCATCGTTCGTTTCTCAACTCTACGCGATATCTATTCTTCCACGATCGTTTATTTCCAATTTAATTGGTTACTTAAACAATTTGTATAATCAAACTCTCATACCAATTTTACAACAAAACTGTAATTTTACTAACCCCGAACAGTCACTATCGGATCTCACCAGAATGTTAACTATAATGCAGCACGGTTTTGATCATTTCAACACTGATCATCAGAGGTTACAGCATTTTGAAAGTTCGGGTGCACTTATTAAACCACAATCAATCGACATTTTTGCATTGTTAAGTTCTCGTTTAGCTGGAGGAAAACGTAAAGCTGTCATATCAAATTTAGCGATTCAAGTTATATCTATAAAAATGGTCTTAAAAAATTTTTTGGAACTGCCAAGTGTTTTATCTACAATTTTAATACACATGCAAGAATGCAAGCGTAGTGAAGCAATAATTTCAAATCTTCAAAGTGAATTGTGGAAGAATATTGAGTCAAAATTTGAAGGAAAAATCGTATTTCCATTGTTGTTATATTTTGATGATGTTGAAATCAACAATCCTCTCGGTTCTCATGCTAACATACATAAGCTCGGTGCCCTCTATTTCACATTAGCATGTATTCCATATGAATATAACAGTATTATAAGGTTTGTTTTGTCGTTGTCGCAGGTCTGATCAGGAAGAAGCAACTCGAGTATTCGTACAAAGTAACTTTATTGCACACGCAGGCCTTATATCACACTCGTCTCGCTCGCCTCGTGTTCTCGCAACGACTAACTCGCTAGGCCCCTCTCTCCCCGCACCGCCCCTTCCCTCTTCGCCCCGCTATCATCCTACTGTCTCCCGCGAGGTCGCGCTTCCTATATTCCTAACGCAAGATCCCTCCCTACACTCGGCCGTCCTGCAGTGACATGCGTCCTCGAATGTCTGTTTGCTCTTCGTCCTCCTCTTCTTCAGTATCAGAATTATCTCCGATAGACCAGGGCTTCATGAAATCGGCTGCGGTAGATGTACGTTGGGGTCCTTCATGCTCGCCTACCCTGTGGACAATGTAGCGGTTGTTGCGTAAGACCTTCGAAATTTCGTAAGGCCCCAAAAACTTTGATGCAAGTTTCGACCCTGGAACCTGCTGCGTTCGTCTGATAGCAACCAGGTCGCCCTCGCCATATGATGATGCCTCTTTCCGTTTCTTGTTGAACCCTCGTCGGTTTTCCTCTTGAACCTTGGCAATCTCCTTCACCGCTTGGGTACGCAGTTCGTCACGCCCTTCTTGGAAAGATGCAGACCACTCCTTTTCAAGTAGTTCCCGTATATTATCATCTTCGCGTAGTCGTACATCGACTCCAAACAACAGACGAAATGGGGTCGTAGCTATACTTCTGTGTACAGTCGAATTTAACCATTGCTGTGCGACTCCCAGATGCTTGTACCATTCCTCCGCCTTCGGTGCAGCTAACTTCGTTAGGAGCGGGATGAGCGTTCGATTAATACGCTCCACCTGTCCATTTGCCCTTGGAATTCCCGTCGTCGTTAGAGTATGCTGGATACCCTCCTTGCAGTACTCCTTGAAATCTCCTGAAGTGAAAGCAGTTCCTCTATCTGAGATGATCCTCCTCGGATTCCCGAACACCATCGCCTGCTTCTTGAGACGATCGAGCACCTCTGCCGTACCTGTTGATTTCGTTGCGTACAGCCACGTAAATTTGCAAAAACCATCGGTCACCACAAAAATGTGTCTATAGCTCTTTTTGGTCGACGCGAGCGGCCCCAGATGATATGAAAGGTATCGAGTGGAGTATCGCCTTTGTCAAGCGGGGACAGAAAACCTTCTTGCTTCCCCTGTTTCTTCTCGGCTAATATACAGTCTATGCAGTTCCGCACCACTTTCTCAACTCTCAGGCGTAGGTTTTGGATGTAGTAATCCCGTCTGACGATCGCTTCTGTCTTCGCAGCGGCGAAGTGCCCCCTCTCGTGAGCTCTCCTGATTATCTGTGAGCACATCGTTTTTGGTACCATCAGCCGAATGTCACCATCAACCTCCTTGAACAGCAACCCTCCACGGACCGCATATCCGGGTCCCCTTTTTTCCTCCGGTAGTTGCAGGATTCTATTTATGTCGACATCGTCACGTTGAGCTCTTCCCAGTTTCGCTGTCAGTCCACTGTTCTCCCCATCGATGAGCAAACAAGCGGGCAGTGGGTTCCTACTCAGAGCATCTACATGGGACATGCTCTTTCCTGGCCGATGCTCAATCTCATAACGAAACTCCTCTAACATGAGCGCCCATCTCGCTACGCGTACACACAGATCTCGTTTGGACATAGTTTGAGTAAACGCACGACAGTCTGTAACAATCTTAAAGTCTATACCGAGTAAATATACCCTAAACTTCCTTAACGCTTTAACTATGGCGAGCACCTCGAGCTCGTGGCTCGGGTACTTCTCCTCAGCAGGAGTGGTCTTACCACTCGCGTAGTATATCGGATGCATTGCATCATCGTCGCTATTTCGCTGCAGCAGAATCGCACCGTAACCGTGCATCGACGCGTCGGTGTGCAGTTCGGTTTCCGCTCCGACTCTATACAAATTTAGGACGGGCTTATCTGTTAATGCTAGTTTTAGCTGGTCAACGGCGCTTTGTTCCTTTTCTCCGAATTTAAATGTCGCGGTAGCCCTCAGCATGTCTGTCAGTGGTCGCGCGATGACGGAGTACCCCCTCACGAATTTTCGAAAATAACCCGTTAATCCTAAAAATGACTGTACCTGCCGGACACACGTGAGCGCCGGGAATCTCTTTACGGCCTCCGTCTTACGCTCGGATGGTCGGATGCACCCGTTTTCAATCGTGTGACCCAGATATTCGACACTCGCTCGTAACATACTACACTTTTTCCAATTTATTTCTAAGCCATTTTCGCTGGCCACGCTTAACACGCGTTTGAGTTTTTCTAACCCTACTTCGCAGTCGATCGACGGTATTATCAGATCGTCCATATAAACCAGTACATCTCCATTGCGAACAAGATCTCGGAATACGGTATTTACAAATCTCTGAAAAACCGCGGGGGAGTTGCAGAGACCAAACGGCACCCTGAGAAACTCGTAGTGTCCGTCGGGAACCACGAATGCAGTATACTTTACACTTGATTCGTCCATTCTTACATGAAAAAAACCGTTCTTTAGGTCGAGCGTACTGAATACCGTCGCATTCTGCAGTGCGTCAAGTTGATCCTCTATTAGCGGTAATGGGTATCTATCCCTAACAATCTTTTTATTAAGTAACCGGTAGTCGACACAAAGTCGGTTCGAACCGTCCTTCTTTTTTGCCAGTACTACTGGGCTCGCGTAATCGGATACAGATGGTCTTACAATACCGTTCTCTAACCACTCGTCTATCTGCGCATTTATTTCATTCCGTTCGGCCATCGCTAGCCTTCGCGGACTAAGACAGACCGGGTCGTCGTCTTTTAGTACAAGTTTCATTTTGATCCCCGTTTCGCGTATTCGGTTCGGTCTATAACTGTCTACTACGGATTTCACAATCTGCTTATATTCGGCGTTATGTACGTGACTTACGTCTACTGTGTCACCCTCTCGGTCAGAGACTACGCTGATTTGGCAAACCTCTGCGAGACTATTACCGTCGCCGTCGCTTGACGGTTTTATTATAGTAGGTTCACCGCGTCTTAAATGTACATCGACTGTATCGAGAAAATCGCTACCGATCAATAGGTTATACCTCAATAACTCATCCGACACAACGTGAATGGAAATTGTATAGCAATTCCCGTCAACCGTCAACTTCGCGCGAAATCCTCCTTCCGTGGTGTTTACCGCGGTACCTATTCCCCTAAACGGCGTCCCTTCGAACTCGAAACGCGGAGAGCCTATTTTCGCGTATTCGTCTTTGCGCATTATAGTGATGTCGCTTCCCGAATCAATAATCGCTTGTATCACAACGTCGTTAACCGATACACTCTTAAATCGCTTACGCCGGTGGGTCTGAGCGATCGCGCAACTGTCCTTTGCCGCGCCTTTGTTGGGACACTTAGAGGCTATATGCCCGTACTCACGACACTCAAAACATTTGTTACCTTTCTCCTTGGTCGGACAATTCGCACTCACGTGATCCTTCAGCCCACAACTGTAGCAACGCTTCGTCGTACCGCGCCCCTTCTTCTCACTCGGATTTTTCTCGTCGTCCGCCACGGGCTTCTCGTTCGCGTTACTCTTGCCACTCTTGTCCGCCTTACGCTTCGCGCCACCGCTTCTGTCGTCGCCCTTCGAACTCGCTGTTGTCGCCGCTGTGTAGCCCTTGTCTCGTAACGATATCTGGCTGAATCTCGTTAGAATCTCGTCCCTCGTGGTGAATCCCTGTACTCGGGCCAAATCGCGTAGTTCCGGATCCGGGATGCCTTCGATTACGTATCCTAGGACCTCGTCGTCTGGGATAGCTATACGATTTGCCATTATTGTCTTCTCGTGGACGTAATCATGGAACGTCTCGTCCCTCTTCCACGTTCGTTCCTCGAAACGTTTCCTCATCGCTAGCTTGTTCGGCTGCCGGTGGAACATGCCTCGCAGGTTGTCTAGTAACGTGTCTGGTGTCATTTCCATGTATTCGTGTCTCGAGTGAAACCAGTCTAACGCGCGTCCCTTGAGTCTTGTGCCGATCAGAATTTTAGTCAAGTCATTGTTTAGCTTATACGTGGCGCTGAGAAACCTCACTTGTTTCTCCCACGTCTCGAACGTTTTGGTGTCACCGTTGAAGTATTTCAGTAGGTCCGCTACGACGGCCACATTTACCTTCGTCGTCCGTGTAAGTGAGTCGTCCTCTGCGATAGTCGACTGTTGATTCGCACCTCGTACTTCCGTGCCTCGGCTGTTACCAAGCGGGACGTCGCTCGGTGCCCGAGTCGTCAATATGGCGGCATTCGTCGTGTTATTGTTTTGCGTCATACGTAGCAGCTCGATCTCGCGCCGTGTTATGGCGAGTTCTCGCTCGGTCACATCCTTCTCTCGTTGGCAGATTTCGAGTTCTCGTTGGAGAGCTTGGGATCTCTCGCGTTCGTCCGTCTCCTCTCCGCCTTGCCACGCATCTTCTTCATCGAGGGGTACTCCCCCTTTGGCGCCATCGTCGTTGTCGTCCGCCGCTTTCGTCGCATCCTCAGGTCCCGTCGCTCTTTGTATCTCCTGTCACTCGGATCGACGCTCATCAGTCGGATTATGAGCTCGGTTTTCGTTCCCGCCGTGCTCAGTCCCCGTCGCTTTAAGATGTCTTTTAGCGCCACTACGCTAAGCCTCTTCGGATTGATTCCCTCCATTACTCGTCGTCTCTCGTCTTAGTGATGCTTGCCAGCAATAATCGTCGTGTTGGCAATCGTCGTCGCTGTTCGTCGCAGTAGTGCCCGTTCCGTGTAATGCACGCACGCCGCACTCGTCTCTTCTATCGTCGCTGTTCGTCGCAGTAGTGCCCGTTCCGTGTAATGCACGCATGCCGCACTCGTCTCTTCTATCGTCGCTGTTCGTCGCAGTAGTGCCCGTTCCTGAATCTCGACTCGAGCCCCCAAATATAGGGTTTGTTTTGTCGTTGTCGCAGGTCTGATCAGGAAGAAGCAACTCGAGTATTCGTACAAAGTAACTTTATTGCACACGCAGGCCTTATATCACACTCGTCTCGCTCGCCTCGTGTTCTCGCAACGACTAACTCGCTAGGCCCCTCTCTCCCCGCGCCGCCCCTTCCCTCTTCGCCCCGCTATCATCCTACTGTCTCCCGCGAGGTCGCGCTTCCTATATTCCTAACGCAAGATCCCTCCCTACAGTATACTGGAAAATATTTTTCTTGCACAACTCCATAATTCTAATGATCACAAAATTGCCGGTAATATAAAAGTATTTCGCAATATCATTGATCAAATTACCGATCTTTCAACAAATGGATTGACTGTGAATGTAGACGGGCAGGAACGAACGATATATTTCTCATTATTAGCTGTTGTTGGTGATAATTTAGCGATAAACGATATTGGCGGCTTTGTGACCAGCTTCAACTCACACAGTTGGTGTAGAGTGTGTACCGCGGACAAAACCGAAACACAAAGTCAAGTTAAAGAAGCTCCTCACATGCTACGAACTGTTGAAAACTATATAAAACACTGTAAAGATTACTCTACTGGCGTTAAAACTGAGTGTATTTTTAACGAAATTCCCAACTTTCATATTATAGACAATGCTACTGTTGATATCATGCATGACATTTTTTAAGGAATATGTCGATATGAGATCGCAAAAATTTTAAGTGTATTTATCACTAAAGAACGTTTATTTTCTCTGGATATTTTTAATGAGCGCTTGAAACATATTGATTGTGGTCGAAATTTTTCAAAAAATGTACCAATTTCTATTTCAAACAAAGCTCTTCAAACGCAATATTTGATAATCTCAGCATCGGAAATGGTGTTTCTAATTCAACATTTTAGTATTCTCATCGGTGATCTCGTCCCTGTAAATCATACAGCTTGGGAACTTTTTCTGACTTTGCGTGAAATTATTAGTATCATAATGAGTTCAACGGTTACGTCTGCAACAAGTGAACTACTCGAAACGTTGATATCCGAACACCATTCACTGTATTTAGAAGTTTTTGCTGAGCCGCTTAAGCCTAAACACCATTTTTTACTGCATTACCCACGACTTTTAAAAAGGTTGGGGCCTCTAAAACATTTATCGAGTTTGCGTTTTGAAGCAAAACATAAAGCATTCAAAGACAATGCTAAAGTAGTGATGTCACGTAAAAATTGTCCTTATACTTTGGCATTGAAACACCAACTCGCGTTATGTCATAGATTTCTCTCCAGAAAAGGATTCTCTGATAGATTAAGTTGGGGGCCTACATTAAACCAAAGAATAAATAACCTTGCAGATTACCATACTTTTAAACATGTTCTTCCATTCAACATTCAATGCAAACACGTACTTGATACCTGGGTTAAAAACAATGGTATCATTTATCGTAAAGATGTAGCTGTAGCCACACATTTAGATGACAATAACCTTATCGTGTTTGGTAAAATTCGTTATATAATTATCGACAATATGGATCAGATATTATTTATATATCTGGAGTTTAATACCAAAGGTAGTGACAGACATTATTGCGCATTTGAAGTAATGGAAACATGTGTTTGGAAACTTATTAGGTTAAAAGATTTATTCATGTATGAGCCTCAAAATGTGATTGCGGTCAATGGCAATCTTTATATTTTATTAGATTAAGTGTAATTATTTACATATAGCGTATAGTTTGTACTTAAGAGAATACTCATACTTCTCCTTTTTTCCGATTAATTTTATTTTTAAGTTGTGCTTATATGCGAAATGTATTCGCGTTGCGTTATACTGCATTATGTTTCATATGTAAGATTGAGTACATGTATTAAAGTTTTCAATACATGTAGTCAATATTAAAGTTTCCAAAGTTTTCGTACCTGTTATCATAATTTCTAGGGATAGGCATAAAATTTAACGGTCAGTGTAATCTGCTGCTTTCTTTATATAAAAAAAGTTACACATATCTCCGTCCATTTGATATTTTCGAAGCAAGATACATCGATAGTTTGTACTTAAGAGAATACTCATACCTCTCCTTTTTTCCGATTAATTTTATTTTTAAGTTGTGCTTATA
>NW_011965814.1:0-4070 GCF_000949405.1 Vollenhovia emeryi
TACGAAGATATCGACTTCGGCAATTCTGCTACACGTATCTATAGTGGTAATACAATTGAAATAGATGATGATAAAGAAATCGTGAGTTGTGAAACAAAAAATAATAAACGAAAGGCAGTATTACTGCGGAACCCACTTTCTGAAATCGTCAACTGCAGTGATCCATCTACTACAACTGCCGACAACTGTGATAACAGATCTACAAAACATGGATCATGTGATAATAAGAAGGTAAAGGTAGATTGTTCCTACAATGATTTCGAAATCAAACCGGTGAAGAAGAAGAATGAAAAGGAACCTTTTGTGTTACCAGAAAAAATAAAATCTTTAAGCGAAATATCGCAATTGATGTTACGCATTCAGGAAAAGACACTTGAACTGAATCGTGAAGAAGTTCAAGTGAGAAAAGATACGCTTGAAACTCAAAAAGGCATTTTACAAGAACTAAAAGAAATGAAAGAACTTTTACAATTACGTCATGATTTGTGAATAGTATGTGCATACCTCGATTTGTTGAGTGATTCAATTGTCTTAATAATTTTCTACATGATCTCGTGGGAAAGTCCTTCAATCTTTGTCTTTCATTTTCAGAGAAACTTTTAGATAATTCTCAGGGACATTTTTGTGACTAGAGTGTAATTCTATCTCACTTATATAGGCGATGCAGTATGTCGCATGGCTGTGTCGCAGCTTTTAATAAAGACAGAAGAACAAGATGCACATAATCCGCAGTATTAAGACAATTCCGAATCTGTCAACAACAGAAATGATAGGTAGTGTACATAACATCAATTCTGACGTCGTGATTATTCAAGTATTATTAATATTAGTTTATTTTGTTCTGTTATTAAATATTATTTTTTAAATTAGCATACAATAGTCACTACTAATTAATTATTGCATTAAGATTGTTCTTTTTCCTTATGAAATGCAATGAGCAACGCTATTACAGCTTTCTCAACAAATTTATCTTACACTCTATGATATTACCTTAAAAGCTAAAGAAAGCTTTGAAAGAAAGATTGTAAGTTCATATGACTATTAATTATTTTTGTCAATAATATTGTTCGTTTTTGTTGTAAGATTTTATGAGCAGGTCAATTTGCAGCTTTCTCAACAAACTGTTACCTTAAAAGTCAAAGAAAGCGTAGACTGTAAGTTCATATGACTACTAATTATTTTTGTCAATAAGATTGTTCGTTTTTGTTGTAAGATTTTATGAGCAGGCCAATTTGCAGCTTTCTCAACTAACAGTTATGTTAAAAGCCAAAGAAAACATAAACAAAGTTTATATGACTGTTGATTATAAAAATAATTAGAAAAGTTTGTACAGAAGATTTATCAAAGAACTGTGTGTGTGTGTGCCTTAAATAAAAAAGAGGGCATGATTATCAATAATAAAAGATAATAAGAACTATTATACTTTAGTAATGCAAGATTTTGTTAAGGAATAAATTATTATAATATTAATATATGAATTCGTTTTATTACACCATAAAATTACTATATAATTCCTACTGAATAACCGAGACTATGGACATATTCATACGAAGAGTAAATGAAATGTAATACACTTTTTTTAAGACGATTCATTTATGAAACTAAATATGTATATTTATACACAAAACGTAAACTACGTAAAAAAGCGCCGTATTATATTCTCTCGTTCTTCATTTCCTGTACGGCGATTTGGCACATCCATGGCATTAATTCCATTGGCATCATCAACTTCATGATCAATGTCGTCAAAATACGGCTCTGGATCTGGGATGTTGTACCATTTTGCGACATTGTGTAGAACACATCCAGCATTAACAATCAGTGCTACATAACAGATATCAGTTTTCTTCAGTTATATTACGTCTTTCAAAAGCATCATGAAACACAAATAGGAATTTTACCTGCAAATTCTGGTTTATAATGAAGCGCCCGTTCCTTTCGCAAACATCTCCAACGTCCCTTCAAAACGCCTATGCACCGTTCAACTGAACATCGGGCCTTTACATGTGCATTAGTGTACGCTGCAGATGGCGATCCTGGTATTTGATTTAGCTTAGGAATCATTAAATACGGCAACAAAGGATACCCGGAATCACCTATACATCAAGATATAATAACGAAATTGTATATAAGTTGTATATAAGATTAGAAGATAAAAATTGTATATAAGAAATTGTATATAGTAACGAAATTGATCTTTTAGAACTGTCTAAGTATTAATGTTGAATTTTTCATAGTGTGTGTACTTTCTCAGCACAGAGAATTTTACATTTAAAAATTGTCCGTCAGGTATTTGCACATACCTAACAGCCATGTACCCGTCCTGCCATTCCTTTGTTCTTCTTCCAGATGAATAGACACTTCAGAAGCATTCCAAACTCTGGAATCGTGAGTGCGACCTCCATGGCCTGCATTAACTGCCAAAATCCGTAGATTGTAATCACAAATCTAAAATTAAAATTCGGAAGGATGTTAGTTATATTATTATATATAGTTATAAACTATATTAGATTTATATTAAATTTATATTAGATTAGTTAGTTATTAGTTATAAAGTATATTAGACCGATTAGTGTAACATTTTATTAACTCTGGATGGATACAAGATTAAATTTAATATTTTGTGTAATAATAAATGTCACGTGTCGATTGATATATAATATATATACATATATATAAATTTCCTAGATGTAACTAAGTGCATTTTTTATCGTATGAAATCTACTGTAGCTATTTTATGAAACATGATTATACTCACAAGCATCACATTCAAAGAATGGTAAAGCTTTCTATTTATATATAAATGCTCTCTCATCGTTTCCGGTGGCCATATCGCTATATGGACCCCATCGACGGCACCTATTACTCCAGGAAATTGGCAATTGTTCCAAAATCTTAATGAAAAATACATTATAACAATTAATTATATACGATATTTAAAAAATTTCTATATTTACTGGAGTTACTACTGATATAGGTAAATATTAAAGAATGATCAAAATATGTATTAATAGAGTATGAGAGTAATTAAATATTTTAATTGTCAAACTAACTGTTCTTTAATATGCTGAATTTCATGTGGCTGCGTAGGAAATTTAATCCATTCTCCCATAATTTGGTTCAACCCTTCGACTACTTGATGCAGAACTTTACTCATGGAGGATTGGCACATACATGATAAAAAGTCTTGGCCAATTCTCCTTTGATATGAGCCTGAAGCCATGAAGCTTAATGATGCTAAAACCTTAAGTATGATAAGATTATAATAAAGACAGATCTGTGACACAATAAAAATAAAGGACAATAATAATGTTATAATATAGTAATAATGATTAGTACATATTTCTGTATATAAGCACCGAAACCTTTCAATTTAATGTATAGTATACATACCATAATATTTACAATTAAATTACTCCTTATTTACATAGATATATAATTTATAAAAATAACTATTTATACTTCTATTAATAACTATTTATAATATATACATATATGTGTATATACATACTTTTAATTGAAATGGTATTGCTGTTGATTTTACTTCTTGCTGAATATATGGCCGTAATTGAATGCAAAGCTCCCTCACCGCATCTTTTGACAATCTAAAAATAAAAAAATTTTTCATGAAATACACATCAAACAATTTTTTTAATAATAATATTAGTATAATATATAAATTTATGCATATATTTAAAAATAACCTACATATTAAATTTCAAGTGCATACATACCTGTACAGATGACGAAATTGCGACTCTTGTATTGTAAACGGATCTGATAAATCACGTAAATTTTTACGTATAAGTTGCAATTTTCTCCTTTCTTCGTTTGCTGCAATCAAAACAAACAATGCGGCAGCCATTTCGAGCAAATAAATGTTAGTGACTTCTGAAATTCACTGATATTTCACATTTCCACAATCTAGGATGCTGCCGAAAAAGTTCACATGAAAATGTTCACATTTCCGTGCCACTGAAAATTACACGATCGCAAAATAGCCGAGTTCACTCGAAAATGTTCACTTTTCACCATTCCGCCCTAGGGGAAAAGATACGCGATCGCTGCCC
>NW_011965814.1:4179-8252 GCF_000949405.1 Vollenhovia emeryi
TGGTCGACGCTTGGTGCTCCGACCGTCGACACCGGGCAGTGGGTACCTCCGCTGCAGGTATAAGCCGGAGTGAATGGGTGCTCCTGTCTTCGGCTATATACCATACCGGAGCACACAGCGGAGGCTCTACCCCGTTGTGGGCCCCGTCCCTCAGTAGCGTACGCCTAACGGGGTGCTCCTCGGCGTACATATGCTACAAATTTCCCCGTACCGGTCTCCTGTATCCGTCCTGGCTCCGTTCCCCCCGTGATGACGGGTACCGCCGTGTCTCGCGGGGACGGAGTAGTTCCGCAGTAGTGTACACCTAACGGGGTGCTCCTCGGTGTAAACCACTACTGACATTCACGCATAACGAGGCGCTGCTCGGGCGTGTTCCTGACCTGACCTGATCCTTTTTCCTGATTCCTGACCGGTGTAGAACTCAGGGGGGAATATTCGGGTGGGAGAAAATTGCTAATTAATTCTAGTTAAGTCCGTAGAATTAATTCCGTTACATTTCTTCCTTATAGAAAACCACCAGAGGAGTCCATTCTGACATCCTTCCTGTTTTGCCGCCAGTAAACTTTCCGTATCCGTTATATACCGTATTTTATCCGTAGCATTAATAATCATATACAGGGTGAGTCTTTCCATATCCGACAAAATTTTTGAGAAAGTAGAACGGATCGAGATAAACGGAAAAGTCCTGTACCATTTTGCAATTTTCGTAATAATTAACGAGTAATTAATTATTAAAATTCGTTGTCTTAGGCCGGCCTACCGCCCAATTCGAGCGCGTGGCAAGATGTGACCGCCCGGCGATCGATATTGCTATGCGCACATCTCGCCACGCGCTCGAATTGGGCGATAGGCCGGCCTAAGACAACGATTTTTAATAATTAATTATTCGTTAACTATTACGAAAATTGTAAAATGGTACAGGACTTTTCCGTTCATCTCGATCCGTTCTACCTTCTCAAAAATTTTGTCGGATATGGAAAGACTCACCCTGTATATATTATCCGTTTCCAGTTGCGCATTATTTTCCGTATTCCGATCTAATACCGTCCTTTCCGTGCCGTATTGTAAAATCCAGATTGTTGTGTATATCCTGTACACCTTTATTACAACTCCGTATAATTCTAATCGGATTCCGGTATTCTTAAATCCGAACGGCGTTTTGTTACTCCTGATTAATCCGACCGGCCGTATTATTTCTGTACTCCGCATTCCGATCCAGTACGTACCTCTTGTACCGAATTCAAATAGCGTTGTATTCCTGTTTTCCGACTCGATACGTACTTCCTGTACATTGTGATCATCCGTCTAATCATATCCTGTTTTTCTTGTATTTAATCACAGGGCGGACCTATTGTAATACTAATCTTTTCCTTTTCCATTGTAATTAATCACAGGGCGGACTCATTGTAATTTCCTCGATCCCATGTATCTTATCCACAAACAAACCTCGTTCTATTGTTTTTACCGTAACACACCTGTCCGATTTATTTCCGATCCCTCCAAGCGATTACCTCACTAAGCAAAGTAAGATCTTGTCCCCCTTTCCTCCTGACGGCCCTGGAGCTGAGCATATTCGGCAAATAGGAGGAACGGAGGATTTAATTAAACCGACACACAGCACGTCAAACACCGACCGAAAGAACTCTGACTCCTCCACCGATAATTTAGAACCGCGAGTCTGGTTAAGTTCCGCGGAGTCATAAAATATTCCGGAGTCCCGTCCGGAATACAGTACCGGGAGGAGAAGGAGCGTTCGTTACATATCAAAATAAATCACCCCGACTATGGGCTTCGGCAAGAATTTCTTTTACGACATAAGCCATTAATTCGCACTTTACGATCGAAATAAATTCACAATTTTCGGTTGAATTTTTATAGTACTTGTGTAGGATTCTAACTGCATCGTTCGGTGTATCGCATTTTTTTCGCCACTCATTCACATATCTTGTACATGCACAACGAGTTCTTCGAAGCTTTCATGTACAGTTTCTAGATCTTCATACAGTTGAAAATATATGCGGTCTACACAGTGTTCCAGTTCAAATAAAAATGATATGGTTGATGGTTTCATGTACATAGAAGTATTATTTGATGTTACTTTTACAATATTTCCGTGGCGCGTTCTAACTAGTTCTATAGCTAAATGATTAAGCTGTATCGCTGACGATGATGACGCATCTGTTGCCTTTAGCAGCTGGTCTATTTTTGATTGATTATTTCTGTATTCTTTCCAAATTGATTGATCTAACTCGATCTGATGTCCTTGATTATCGCCGAGAATTATTTCTACGTAGGATGCACGAGGTACTACTCTGATCCCAATATCTATGTATTTGAACGATGTAGATGTAACCTCCTGCACATGATACGCGGCGGGTTATGCGGTTCATCGTTAGAACTGAAAGAATATATAAAGTGAAATAAATACAATTATACGTGTAAAAAAATGTGTGCAAATATGCAGTAGCTTTATGGTACTCACACGTCACCACACTGTTTCTTGCACGATACAGTTTCATCTTGAGGAACGGATGGCGTATAACTGCTTCGATAAACATACGGTGTGTAACGGCGATTCTTAAAACTGTTTGAAAAATACAATTAAATGTGGAAAATGGTAAAGGAAAATATACGATAACTTCGTAGTACTTACACGCTACGCTGTTTCTTGGTGGATGACATTTCCTGAGGAGTGTAATAATTCATTCTTGCTAAGGAAATCTTAAGGCCTATCAGGACACGAAGAAACTGGATGATAAATACGAACTTCTTGTCTAACGATGCGTTCGTGGGTCCCAACGTATTCTTAGTTCTCGATCTCGTATAAAATCTCCTACTGTGGTACAGCGGGCTTCCGGACCGTTTATATACTATAAAAAGTCGCTGTCAGCAGCCAGTTTCGGTGCTTGACCCCGTGACTAATACCATGGAAAATAATGTTAATACGTGCAGCTGTAGTATCGGTGCTAATCAAAGGCATCTCCGGTGATATCTATTACATGCAGATGCAGTAGACGCGAGTTTAAACGTGGAACTTCCTGGCATCACGTGCCTAGATAAGAAGACTTTGTCAGCAGCCAGGTTTCGGCGCTTGACCCCGTGACTCATAACAAGGAAAATAAGAATACGCGTCCAGGTGTTCGCGCTAATTAAAGGCATCCCGGTGATATCTATTACATGCACGCGTCGCGGATCGCCTCGCGCCGCGAACCTCCCCTTCCCCGCGTTGAGAGATCGCGTAGCGTCGCGGTCCTCCCCTCCCCGCGCCCCCGCGGATCGCGTAGTGCTGCGGTCCTCTCCTCCCCGCACCGCGGAATATCTTCCTCCCCGCGCCTCCGCGGATCGCTGCGGAATAATAAACGCGGAACTCCTCAACATCGTTCACCTTGATAAGAAAGTCGTTGCCAGCAGCCAGGTTTCGGCGCTTGACCCCGTGACTCATAACAAGGAAAATAAGAATACGCGTCCAGGTGTTCGCGCTAAAAAGAAACGAATGACAGGTGAGCACCTAGATATCTGTTACATGTCACGTAGTGACAGGTCAGCACCTTGCGTGACGTCAAGGTCACGTACTCCCCCTCCTCCCCGCGGGAGCGGTGCATTTGGACACAGTACAATTGGACACGCTGCAAATAGACACGGTTCGAATGGACACATTTTGGTGTACACGGTTCATTTAGACACAGAAATTTTAGACGCAGTGATTTTTGGACACATAGAAAATAAATTTTCGACACGGTGCAATTAGACACGTAAAAATGTACACCGTTCATTTTTACACACAAAAGTTGTACACCGTTCATTTCTACACACAAAAGTTGTACACCGCTCACTTGTACTCCGCTCAGATGTACACCGCTCACTTGTACACCGTATACATATGATGGAAAATTATCTGCTTTACAGAACAGTTAACCCGGGTTAAATATATATAAATATCCCGACTCATCTAGAATCACAGTTTGCCTTAAATTTCATGTTATAAACACGGTGTACAAGTGAGCGGTGTACAAGTGAGCGGTGTACAAGTGAGCGGTGTACATCTGAGCGGAGTACAAGTGAGCGGTGTACAA
>NW_011965814.1:9249-14867 GCF_000949405.1 Vollenhovia emeryi
TCGGCCTTTCTCTAGACCATCTTCAGTGTATAAAATAAATAGAGTATAAAATAAATAGTATAAAATAGTATAAAATAGTATACTCTATTTATTTTATACACTGAAGATGGTCTAGAGAAAGGCCGAAACGTTTGTATTTTTATGTTTAAAATATATGTGAATTTTATTATTGTGACACCTAGTCAAGGCTCTTAGCTCTTTTATTTCATTGATTGTTAATTTGTTGATTCTTTTAAATAAATTTAAAAAAATAAAAAATATCTCATAATGAATATCTTAATATTACTAAAGGGTCTTACGTAAGATATAATGAACTTGTTAGCATCCATATTACAAAATCTATTTATTAAGTTTTCCGCCATTTTGGATCCACCACTTTTTTTTACTTAAACTGCAGATCCGTCATTATCGACTATGCAACACATAATATTTTCTCGTAAATACATGCACGGTTTGTTACAAATTTACTCGCATTCGTACAGTTTTGACATTTTATGCCCACTTCATGTGATCCGCCATTTTGAATTTAGAACGAAATCAAAATTGGCGCAGGATATTTGTATAGCTTATTCAATTCCTGAAAAATTAAAAAAAATAATAAAGATCCGTTAAGAATTGGCGCACGGCTTGAATTTCAATCACAAAATGAACTTCTCGTCCCACTGTGCGGCGGCGCGGTAGAACCGGTCGGGCCGGTGTGTTCGTATACGGTCCGGTTTGTTCGGAGTCGGCGCGGTACGACGGTTCGGTGCGTGCGGCGCAGGCGCGGTATGTTCGGTGTCGGCGCGGTGCGATGTCTTCTCGCCGGTGACAGCTCGTGTTCGTGGTTAGGTCGGGTGTTGTGTATACGAGCAACTCAACACGTGGCGAGGATTACAAGCTTCGCTCAACTCGCTCTAGCCCACGGAGAGGATTGTCACTCAGTTCGTGACGCGACACGGGTCGGAGAGGATCTCCCGCTCAGCTCGCGGTTCTCGGGTTGACGTTCAGCGCACGTCGTGATCATAGGCGGTTAGGTCCTCGTTCAACACACGAGTTTCGGAGGCGGCTCAGGCTCAGCTCGTCGTTGCCGTAGGTAGACCTGCTCAACTCGCTGGTCGGGTTCTGGTGGTCTCGGTGGCTTCTTCGGTGCCTTATACAGGGTGAGGCATTTAAAACTGTTTTTCAGAATATTTGGAAAAATACAAATCGGATTTAAAAAAAGTTGCAATAAAAGTTGTTCACCTCGAAGAGGGTCATCCATTAACATAAAGCTCGACCCCCCTGCAGCACCCCCCCGAGGCGGGAGGGGGGTGACTTTGAAATCTTATATAGAAACCCCTATTTTTTATTGCAGATTTGGATTCTCCGTGAAAAAATATGTAACTTTTGTATGAGACATTTTTCTCGTTTCATCATAGATGGCGCTGTAATCGGCAAAAATGAAAATTAGTTGAAAATGGTTGAAAAATGGTAATATCACAAAAAAATACACATTAGATTAGGAACATCAAAGTAAATTTTTTGATATTTTTGAAAATGCTATCATGTGACACCGTCTACCCTTCTGCAATGCATTCTTAGACTACTTTTAGCTTTACCGAGGAACAACGACGTGGACGTAGTAGTAATTTGTTCCCTTCGGGGTTTTTGATTTTGGTGAGTCCCCTTGCCTCTCACTATCTCGGGGTGTTTGATTACTGTGAGTCCCCTTGCCTCTCACAAGTGTTTCATTGAAGCAAATGTTCGAAATGATGTCCGTTGTTTCTAATGCACATTGCAACTCTGTGTCTGAAAGACGGTCCGACATTTATAAGTGTCTCTGCGCTAATGTTTGCACATTCATTAATAATTCGCTGCTGCATATTTTCTGGGGTTGTTGGTACATCCATGTAAACTCTCTCTTTTAGCCTTCCCCACAGGAAAAAATCGGCAGAAGTCAAATCGGGTGAACGTGCGGGCCAATTTTGAGGACCTCCTCGTCCAATCCATCGACCCGGATAGTTTCCATTCAAAACTTCTTGAGATATTCGTGAATAATGCGCTGGGCATCCATCGTGTTGAAACCACATATCCATTCTTATTTGAAGTGGAACATCTTCCATTAGTATGGGTAAAACGTTATCTAAAAAGTCGCTCTACATTTGACCATTCAGATTACCTTCTATGAAGTATGGGCCAATTACCTGAGTACCTAAAATACCGCACCAAACGTTGACACTCCGCGGGCGTTGATGTTCAACTTGCCTTAACCAATGGGGATTCTCTACTGACCAATAATGCATATTATGTCGATTCACTTGACCACGATTCGTAAAATTTGATTCATCAGAGAAAAGTATCTGTAAAATGAAATTATCATTGACTGCCAGTTGTTCCTGTATCCAGTTGCAAAAATTCAAGCGATTTTGAAAATCGTCACCATGCAGTTCTTGATGCAGCGATAAATGAAATGGATGAAATGTGTGTTCATGCAGTATGCGTAGAACACTTCTTTGAGAAATTCCTGAACCTCGCGTAATTTGCCTAGAACTAATGTGAGGATTTGCAGCAACTGCAGCTAAAACATTCACTGTGTTATTTTCGTTTGTCACAGGCCGCGGTCGGACTCTTTCTCTAGGTTTAACACTTCCAGTTTCAGTAAACAGTTGGACAATACTGCGAAAAGCCGTTGCAGAAGGAACATTCCTATCAGGGAACAGATTAGCATACCTTTGACGAGCTTCTTCAACATTTCTATGAGCCTCAAAGTGCGAGGAAATGATATCTACTCTCTCTACAATCGTTAACATCGTGGAACAATTGAGAAGAGACGTTTACAGTCCGAATCATTGAAGTAAAATGAACAGTCTGACCACTTTGCTTTTCGAACATTTGCTTCAATGAAACACTTGTAAGAGGCAAGGGGACTCACAGTAATCAAGCACCCAGAAGGGAACAAATTACTACAACGTCCACGTCGTTGTTCCTCGGTAAAGCTAAAAGTAGTCTAAGAATGCATTGCAGGAGGGTAGACGGTGTCACATGATAGCATTTCCAAAAATATCAAAAAATTTACTTTGATTTTCCTAATCTGATGTGTATTTTTTTTAGATATTACCATTTTTCAACAATTTTCAACTCATTTTAATTTTTGCCGATTACAGCGCCATCTATCAAGAAACGAAAAAAATGTCTCATACAAAAGTTACATATTTTTTCACGGAGAATCCAAATCTGCAATAAAAAATAGGGGTTTCTATTTAAGATTTCAAAGTCAACCGGGGGTGGTGCAGGGGGGTCGAGCTTTATGTTAATGGATGACCCTCTTCGAGGTGAACAACTTTTATTGCAACTTTTTTTTAATCCGATTTGTATTTTTCCAAATATTCTGAAAAACAGTTTTAAATGCCTCACCCTGTATATATACATATTTATTAAAATATCTTTTTATAATAAAAAATTTTTTTAATTAAAATCAATATTACCATCTAATTCTTTTGCTACTTCCAGCCATGCTTCTTTTACAATTAGTGGACTTCTAAGCTTCACAAAAATGGTATGATTCCACAAACATGGTTTCTTCATCACAGCATTTATCAGCACCTCGTCAACGTCACTCCAAGTTTTATTTGCTTTATTTCTGGGTTTTTTCTTCTTAGATACTTTAAACTCATCAACATTATTATTTTCGCCTAATGTTGGCTCTTCATCATCTAGTCTCCCTAAAGAAAGTTCCAATTAAGCATACTGAGATAATTGACTTGCAATATAAAAATTATATATTAAACTGTCATTTTTATGGATCATATTTAGTAACAAATAAGATATAAGTATTTGAAAACAAATACTCAACAAAAAATTTACCTTTAAATAAACAGTTGTTCTCATTAACAAAAATATTTTCCGTTTCAATATTTATGTTCGCAAAGCATGAATGTTTTAAAAAATCAAAATTTTCTTTTGGCACTTTAACATTGCAGTACAAACATTGATAATACTGTAAAAGAAAATAATAAACATTATACTTAACCTCAATATATTTGTTTCACTATTTACATCACATCAATATTTAAGATTTTATACTTACAGAATCTTCTTGCTTTCCGCTTATTTTATTTTTGTTATAACCCTCTATTTTCCAAGTATTCAATAATTTTTAACTGAATTTACACAGTACTTAAAAATCGGTAATTAAAATACACGCTGGCAGGCCCTGGTTTGCGTGATAGAAAACTGCGTGTGAGAAAATGCGGAATAGCTCTGATTGGTTGTTTCTATGACGCACGTTCTATTCCGCAGTTCTATTCTGCATCATGTGATTTCAGCCTAAGTGTTCTTGGGGTCGCTGATTGCGAATCCGGTGTCAGATTTTCAAAATCAAAAATGGCGGATCCAATATGACTAACAAAAATTTTGTAAAATAATTTTTTTTAAGATTTGGTATCTGGGGGCCGATTGTGTATCACGCAACTTGGTGACAATTACAAAAGTGAGCATATTTGTAATCTCATTGGTCAACATCTAGTAAATTTGCTCACTTTTGTAATTTTAACCCAAGTATTGGATACACATTCCACCCCCTGATACTAAATCTTAAAAAAAATTATTTTACAAAATTATTGTCAGCCATATTGGACCCGCAATTTTGAATTTTGAAAATCTGACACCGGAGTCGTAATCAGTGACTCCAAAAACACTTAGATATACATTGTTAGAAAAAAACGACAAGTTTTCAAAATGTTTGTCGGCCACATCGAATCCGCCATTTTGAATTTTGAAAATCTGACACCGGATTCGTAAGCAGCAACCCCGAAACACTTAGATACACATTTTTAGAAAAACAGCAAGTTTTCAAAATGTCGGCCATATTGGATCCGCCATTTTGAATTTTGAAAATTTGATACTGGATTCGTAATCAGCGACTCCAAAAACACTTAGAGACACATTTTTAGAAAAAAAACGCCAATGTTTTCACAATATTTGTCGGCCATATTGGATCCGCCATTTTGAATTTTGAAAATCTGACACCGGATTCGTAATCAGCGACCCCAAAAACCCCTGTACACCAAGTTTTATGATAAACCGATGACTAGAAAAACTAAGCTAGTGACTAAAAGGTTAACTCTCTACATAAAAATACCTACACTATTATGGTTGATAACCTTCCAACGGGCAAAAACGGGCAAATGAAGTTTGTTTCTCTATTTAAAGGACACTTTAAAGAAAAGATTCATTCTAGTTTCGTTCGGGCATAATCGGTCAAAGTTATTAAAACACGTATTGGAAACTTACTTTCATCATGCAAAAGTGAGCTAAAATACGTTAGTCAATCACTTAATTTCTAAATAATTGACATATACAGGATGTCGGATTCGATTTGGACAACTCCAAAGATTATAGTAGATTGGGTCAAACTGAGAAGAAAAGTTATATACCATTTTACAAAATCCGTAATTATTATCGCGTAATTAAGAAAAACGTCTGAGCCAATAAGTGCACGGAGGAGCGGAAGGCCGGACTCGGCAGACATGCAAAATGGTGTATTTGTTGACATCTCTCAAGATCCGATAGCGAGAGGTGGAGTCATGCATCGATCGATGAGAGACGGAGGCGAGCGGGGAGCGGTGAGCGGGCGAACGACGCGCAGCGAGCGAACG
>NW_011965814.1:15119-17268 GCF_000949405.1 Vollenhovia emeryi
TATTTGTTGACATCTCTCAAGATCCGATAGCGAGAGGTGGAGTCATGCATCGATCGATGAGAGACGGAGGCGAGCGGGGAGCGGTGAGCGGGCGAACGACGCGCAGCGAGCGAACGCGCGACATATGACACCGCGCCGAAAAAGTTTTTCTGGTGGTAGGAGAATAATATACCATTTTGCATGTCTGCCGAGTCCGGCCTTCAGCTCCTCCGTGCACTTATTGGCTCAGACGTTTTTCTTAATTACGCGAATATAATTACGGATTTTGTAAAATGGTATATAACTTTTCTTCTCAGTTTGACCCAATCTACTATAATCTTTGAAGTGGTCCAAATCGAATCCGACACCCTGTATATTTAAACAAATATTAAAAATTTTTTTCGATACAGTGTATAAGAAGCTGCATAAGTAAATTTTTGGAAATTTTTTGCACAATTTAAGCTGTCTACGAAAAGTTTGAACCGACAAAAGTATTACGAAACTAAACGAATGAGCGTTGACGACAATACTTAAATATAAATATCAACTTATATTCAATAATATTTAACATATTTTATTTGTTTTTCATAATCCTTAAAGTGTTCTTAAAGCCGTAAAATAATTGATTTCATCATTTGAACAAATGTCAAAAATCGATTTTTGTCCACTTTTTCTGGATTTCGCCCACTGTGTGTCGTCGTGAGTGTATGCGCAGACCCGGCCATTTTGCGTTCGTCTTCACGACAGCTGTTTTCCTCGGGTGCCTATTGAGCTTTTTTGGCCTTCGTGTCGAGTTGTTCAGGTGCTCCGCGGTGTCCGGGTGTAATGGCTTGGTTCGTTTTCGTGACATTCGCGTCCCGTCGCGTCGTGCGGAGTTCTCGCGTCTTGTTTTGTGTGTTAATTCTAAGTCACGTGTTTAGTAGTTATACTAGAGACTATAAGTTGTTGTATTGTATTACAAGAGTATTATATTTGGATTTATATTATGTTGTAATTAGTGACAGCCAAGGTAAGACTATTGTCCTGTCACTTGTGCTTTGATTGTTGCAGATAGACGGTATGCGCCTGCCTTTACGAGGCACGCATTGATGTGGTAATAAAGGAGCCGTTCATTTCGATCGCCTGACACTAGTTCAATTTTCTATTTATATTGTTATTTCTGTGTCTCCTTTCTCCCTTTACAGCGGGAACTAGTGAGAGTGTGTTCTCGACACACCGGAGTGCAGTGCGCGTAAATGACGGTTCCAGGTTAGCGCGTCGGGGGTGATCTTCGCGGCGTGTTGCTTACGCGGTGCGTTACTCTGGTGGCGTGTTGCTTTGGCGACGTACGCTTTGTTTTGCCTATATTGTTTTGCGAGTGGCCTTTATCTTTATAGGCCTTTTAAACGTTGACTAATATTAATTTGGCGTTTTTTATATATAAGATGTATATTACTAAGAGGACTTCGCGATGTATTATACCGTGTTATATTGTAGTTGTCATGTGGCCTTTAGTTATTTAAGGCCTTTGCGGTTTTTATTATAAACTTTTGTGGTATAAGTAGCGCCTTAATATGGCGTCTGAATATGATTACATCTCGGAAGAATATGCTCTTTCCGACTCCGAAGAGGAATTTTCTCGTGACTTTGCGGATGACCTTTTATTGGAATACCGTAGGCTTAACTCGAGGGATAGGATCATTGCGTGGAGTCCTGATCCCTCATTGGACTTAACTTCTCCAAGGAAGGAATGGAGGTCTTTGTTAGATGATACTTTCGGGAGCGTCCCGTTTGGCCACGTTAATATTGACCACAGTCCCGATTGACCACGTTAATATCGACCACGTTGTGTATGACCACGTTGCAATTGACCACGATCCTGATTGACCACGGTCCCGATTGACCACGTTGCAATTGACCACGGTCCCGATTGACCACGTTGCAATTGCCCACGGTCCCGATTGACCACGTTGCAATTGCCCACGGTCCCGATTGACCACGTTGCAATTGCCAACGGTCCCGATTAACCACGTTGCAATTGGCCACGGTCCCGATTG
The DNA here is from genome assembly GCF_000949405.1 of Vollenhovia emeryi. Lineage (NCBI taxonomy): Eukaryota > Metazoa > Arthropoda > Insecta > Hymenoptera > Formicidae > Vollenhovia > Vollenhovia emeryi. Next base: position 17,135 of record NW_011965814.1, read on the forward strand.
ACCACGTTGCAATTCCCTACCGGCGGGTGGGTGCGGGGAGCCGAAGGCCCCCCTAGCCCCCCCCGCGCGCGCGCGCGTGTGTGTGTGTGTGTGCTCTTAGCTCGTGGTCCAACGGGACAGTGGTCAATTGCAAC
>NW_011965815.1:0-5230 GCF_000949405.1 Vollenhovia emeryi
CGAGACGCTATACGTGAGATACGCGGCAACATCGTTCCTCGGCCAATTCCACGTTGCGGCAGAAAAGTGAGATGGACTTTGACCACGACGACCACGACGACCACGACGACCACGACGACCACGATGACGATGTTTCTTAATAAAAATTAGGTGAAAATTCAGACTCGTGGACTTTGCATTGCAATATCTCTACTCATGGGGCACGTAGGAAAAAAGTAAAAATACTTTTATTATGCAAATCGTACCCAAGCTATCGATTAAGCGCAGTCTCAAGTTCGTGGGATCAGCCATTGTTGAGAAAAAAAAATCTGAGGGCCCGTCAAGTCGTGTACTCGCGTAAACTTACACGGTCGGTCTCGCGCGCGTGGTACTAGCTTCGCTTACACTTGGCGCGAGACACTACCGTGTCTCGTGATAGTGCTTCGTAATTTCGCAATCTGTTCCTTCATCGCTTTTAATATTTCCAATAAAATTTTATTTTGCTTCCGAACAATCTCGGACAGTATATCTGAAAAATATCCTAATTTAAACATCAATTCATTTGAAAAACAGTATAATAAAATATATCTGTAAATACAATAACTCACTGATATATTTTATTATACTGATAGTGATATCACTGCATGTTTTCTTTATTGTATAATATGGTACCTTATTTTTCTCATCTGAGCACGATTCTTTCTCGACGAGTGAAGAAAACTTACAACGAACTCTAGTTTTCAAACACGAATTTTTACTTTCCGTGTTGCACATTTTGTCGTTAGAACTGGAGGAATTGATGACTGGACATTCGCACGTGGCAATAACGTTGGTATCCAATGACGCGGATGTAGAAGGTGGGCCATTTTTGGGTTTACTTTTTAAAAATGCAATAAAATAAACATAAATCAAAATTTTTCCAAATGTTTGGGTTTATTGGCAAGAGTCATCCTTCCGATTAATGATGGAATACAATTCCATTCATGTGACTGCCTCGGCTGGCTTTGTAGTAGCCCATTCTGTCAACCCAATTTTTCAGTACATTTTCGATGGTTTCGGGCTCTATTTCACGAATAACTCGGCAAATATTATGGTTCAAGGCTTAAATCGTTTGTGGATTGTCCGCATAACATCGATCTTTCACGATACCACAAAAAAAGAAGTCCAACGGCGTCAAGTCGCAGCTCCGCGGAGGCCAATTGACATCGTCAAAACGGCTGATTACACGATTTTCGAACTTAGTGCGTAACGATGCCCCGATAAAACATCGTTCCTCGGCCGAATAACCGCCGGAGGCCGCCCGACCGACCACCAGTCGGGCAAGAAACGGGCGCGATCCGCCCGTCGCTAATACCGCGATACACGCGGGAGGCTAACTGCCGGGCCCCGAACGGCCCCGGAGATAGCCGAGCGCCCGCCGAACGAACACCGTGCGGGCAAACCCCACGCGTGCGGCACGCAACGCCGCGCAAGCGCAAAGCGCCACGCGCTAATTAAGAGCGACTGAAGCGGGTATAAAAACCCGGCGAATTCAGCGAAAGACACATTCGCCCAGAGACGAGCTCCCGAGCCGATCCGCTCATCCGCGAGTCTCTCCCGAATCCTTCCGCACTAAGCGTTCCGAAACGAGGTAGAGCGTGCTCTGTCTCAGCCGAGAGTTCTCTCGACATCGGCCGCTCGTGCCCCGCCGAATACCGCACCGTCATACCCCCGTGGTGGAGTGTTCTTCGTCACGACCGAGTGATATCTCGGGAAGACCGTGCACCACCTGCCTAAAATTCCCGACCGGTCCGAGGATTGCGACCCGAGCGTACTCCAGTCGCGCCCAGAGATTCTCGGCCCTCGCCCGGCCGGGGCTCCCGGTCCGGCCCCGCGCCAAACTCCATATCCGCGCCGACTCACGGCCGCGCCTAACGCGTTCACGTGCCCGCCGTACCCGAGTACGGCCCCGCGCCCCACAGTCAGGTCCGTCCGTAAGAATAATTGTCGCGTACCCGTACCTGTCACCGTCCGAACTTGTCACCGCGCCCGCCGTTATCATCCGTAACACGGATCACGTCTCCGTCGCTAGCACCGTCCGATTCCGTCGCCGTCCACGTCTTCATACTTTGTACATAATTCATTTTCTCAAATATACGCTTATCCGTTCTCACCTCTAACTGTCTCGAGTCAGTTCCTTTCGCTAACCCCTCGACCCAGGCACCGGCGAGCAAAGTCCGCGGGGAACACGGTTAGGCCGTTTCAAGTGCGCAAAAGTTCGATTGTTTCATGGCTTGTGTGGCATGTCGCGCCATCCTGCTGGAACCAAAGGCCGTCCAATTCCATATCCTCAATTTCTGCCCACAAAAAGCCGGTTATCATCGCTCTGTAGCGCTCTCCGTTGACCGTAACAGCGTTGCCAGCATCATTTTCGAAGAAAAAAGGGCCAATGATGCCGCCACTCCACAAACCACACCAAACTGTCACTCGTTGAGGATGCATTGGCTTTTCTACGATTACGTATGGATTTTCCGAACCCCAAATACGACAATTTTGCTTCTTTACATAGCCGCCGAGATGGAAATGCGCTTCGTTGGAAAAAGAGGATTTTTCGAGCAAATTTGGAGCTGCTGTAAGGCACACATTGAGAAGCGATATCAAAGCGGATGGTCGTTGGCCTTTAATTCCTGAGTCAGTTGAACCTTGTAAGCGAATAATCCGAGATCTTTGTGCAAAATTCTTCTGAGGCTAGTGCGGCTAATGTTGAGTTGCTGCGATCTGTGACGAGTTGATATTCCGGGATTGACTCGCACACTTTCGGGTACAACAATTGTTTCGGCTGTGCGCACTGGGCGAGCACATGGACCACTTCTGTTGTCCACTAGTATGCCCGTCTCACGAACTTTCGCTACAAATTTGCGTACAGCAGGCGCAGTTGGTGCTTCATTTCAAAATTTCTTTTCAAAATTCGCACTGTTTGGGCAACACAGCACTCACTTTGGAAATAAGTATTTAATATTTCCCAGTTGCTCAAGCATAAACGTGTTCATTTCGTGCCGCGGAGATATGATACTGAGTTTCTGTCAATATTTCGAACGGAAGAAAGCTGACAGTGTCAAAAAACATGATTTAAAAAGAAACCGTTAGATGGCCCACCCTTTACTACTCATTAACGGGAGTGGCTCAATTGGACACAGTGTAACGAAGCTCAACTCTTCCCGGTTCTGGATTTCGGACAGGACTCCGAAATATGTTATTACTTCGGGATATTAAAACGGAAATTAATCAGACGCGCGGTTCTGATTAACGGTTGGAAGAGTTAGCGTTCTAATTTCGGTGTTGACGTGCTGTGTGTCGACGTAAAGAAATCCTCCGTTCCTCCTATTTGCCGAATATGCTCAGCTCCAGGGCCGTCGGAAGGAAAAGAGGAATAGATCTTACTTTACTAGTAAGGTAAATCGCTTGGAAGGATCGGAAATAAATCGGACAAGTGTCTAATTAGGTTAAAAACGATAGGAACGAGGTTTATTCAAGGATTTGATACATGGAATCGAGGTGATTACAATGGGTCCGCCCTGTGATTTAAATACAAGGAAAAGAAAAGGATTAGTTGATTACAATGGGTACGCCCTGTGATAAAATACAAGGAAAAGAAAAGGATTAGTTAACGTACGATGGATTATAATGATGTACGGAAGTACGCGGTCGGATCGAATACAGGATACACAAAATATGGCTGGACGGATTAATCGGAGTTACAGGAAAAAACGCCGCTGGATTACAGAATACAGGAACCGAAAAGGATTCGCTAAGTTTGATTCGCGTTAAAACTAAATCGAATACAGTGTTTTAACAATTACAGCGGAATAACTGAGAAACGCAAGTGTCGCTGTATCGTGTATAATTAGGTGGAACGAGATAATGAACAAACTAAAAGTAATGTACCGGAATATTAAAGCAAATAATATTGTATTTGTTAATAATAATAATATATGACACTGGTACGCGCCGGAAACGATCGGAGAGGATGGTTTTATGCGGGATCCTCAGGTCTGTAAGGGAGAAAAATAACGGGATTAATTCTACGGAGCTTACTACTAGAATTAATAAGAAATTCTTTTCCCACCCGAATATTTCCCCCCAAAGCTCTACACCGGTCAGGAATCAGGAAAAAGGATCAGGTCAGGACAGGAGCATGCCGAGAAGTACCTCGTAGTGCGTGCGTGCTCCGCTCCGTCAATTCACGAGTGCCCCCAATGGTAAGACGGAAACGGAGCCGGATGCAGGACTGGAACACGCCCGAGCAGCGCCTCGTTATGCGTGAATTTTCAGTAATAGTCGTACACCGGGAAGCACCCCGTTAGGTGTACGTTACTGCGGAGATACCCCGTCCCCTCGAAACACGGAGGCGCCCGCTGTCACGGGGGAAACGGAGTCAGGAACGGATACAGGATACCGGTACGGGAATAGTAACATGTGTACACCGGGAAGCCCCCCGTTAAGTGTACGTTACTGCGGGCCGGGGCGCACGACGGAGTAGCGCCTCCGCTGTCATGCGCTCCGGTGTGGTATACGACCGATAGACAGGAGCACCTGTGTTCTCGGTGTACACCGCAATGGATGTGGGAGGCATCCACCGCCGGGTGTCTTCGCTCGGAGCTCCAAGCGAAGACTGAATTAAATCGCCTGCTCCGGAGGGGCTTTTATACCCCCCGGAGTGTAGGCGCGCGGGGTAGAGACGGCAGGGGCAGGCGCGGCGTTGCCGGCTCAAGTTAATGTGGCAACCGTGCCGCTATCGATCTCTCACTTGCACCCGGTAGTGCGGTCTCTTTCTACCGGCCGCGCCTCCCCTGTCGCCTCCGTTACAACAGTACGAGTGGACACTGTGCAAATGGACACGGTGCAAATAGACACGGAATATTGCACACGGTTCATTTGGACACAGAAATTTTGGACACAGAAAAGTTTCACATCGTAATGTTGAACACGGCGCAAATGGACACCGTTCTTTTGAAAAGCTGCACATCGTAAAGTTGGACACGGCGGAAGTGGACACCGCTCAGTTGCACACGGTAAAAGTTGCACACCGAAAAGTTGGACACGGCTCAAGTGGACACCGCTCATTTGCACACGGTAAAAGTTGCACACCGAAAAGTTGGACACGGCGCAAGTGGACACCGCTCATTTGCACACGGTAAAAAAGGATTATATTCTCTGCTTTAAAATACATATATTCTCTCATAAATAAATATATTCTCTGCTTTAAAACAGT
>NW_011965815.1:8565-16824 GCF_000949405.1 Vollenhovia emeryi
AAAGGTGAGTCCAGAGGCACGAAACGAATTTGTAAGAATGGAAGTATTCGAATCGTACCGAATTCACACAAAGGTGAGTCCAGAGGCACGAAACGAATAGTTAAAGGGGTGGGTGTCTTGAGGTCAACTCGTGAGAGTAAAAACGAGATTTTCGAATCTAGCGAAGGTCCCTCAGAATGATAATATATATATGGGGAAAGGAGGTCGTCGAGCCAAAACGAAATAAAAAGAAGAACAACGTGCGACTTACTACTGATAGCGGTCGTTGGTGGTCTTCGGTAGCTGGTCGAAGGCGGCTGGGCTTAGGCAGGTGTCACATTCGTCGGCCAGGTCGCGCACAGATTTTATTTGGAGAATATATACGGTGTTAAAGAGTAATGTAGACTCAAAACTCGGCGGATCGCGGAACTGTACGGTAAGAGTCGAGAGCTGCCAAAGAGGCTGAGGCAGCAGGCTCTGGGTTTATATATGATTTTTCGGGGGTGGATCTTGGTTATGGGACGTGGAAGGAGATTTTGGATATTGGGTTCTTTATTGGTGGACTATTGGGAGGGGTCAAGGAGTTGTCTTCCTTATTGGCAACCCGACCATTAAGTCGTTGTCGCCCTTAGATATTTATTTATGGGCATCATTTCCTTCAGCGACTTTCGAAAAATCCCGAGTTTCACTTTTGGGTCAAGTCTATCTCTTTTTTGGATCCCCTTTTAGTGTCTCGGATTGTAATATTTTAGAAATCTGAATTTTGAAATTGCCGTCTGGAAGGGCCTGATCCCATCTGTTTGCTGTTTCTCCCCTTTTTATTATTTCAACGGCTATCGACCAGCAACAATTAGGGCACTTCACGTTTCGAGTTTCGAAAAGTGAAACTCTGGCAATAAATTTTTAGTGGGGAGGGGACTCATGTGTTGGCTAGTCGATATCCGCTGATTTCTAAAATTGTCGTTTCAAAGGGAAGAAAAACATGTTTCTTACGGTATGTTGAAAGAGAGAAATCGTGGAGTCCACAGGACGTAACACCGTGCTAAAAAACGAATAATTGAGAAAGGATCTTTCAGAGAACATCTTATTGTTAACAGTGTTTCATCACATAACGGAAAACATATTCTATTAAACAGAATAATGAAAGATTGAAAAACAAAAACAATGTGTGAAAAAACAGACCAATTTTAGGAAAGGGGTAAGTGCCACAGTCAATGATTTTAGAAATGGGGTAACGTCTTTTTTCTTAAAACTTATTTTGCAGTGATTTTCTGATCATTGCAAAATAGGTTTTAAGAAAAAAGATGTTACCCCATTTTTAAAATCATTGACTGTGGCACTTACCCCTTTCCTAAAATTGGACTGTTTTTTCACACATTGTTTTTGTTTTTCAATCTTTCATTATTCTGTTTAATAGAATATGTTTTCCGTTATGTGATGAAACAGAGTGTTATCAATAAAATATCTATCAAAGCTAATGCCCGTGTTTTATTCATATTAACTTTAATAACTTTAAAATGACATTTTGCCACTTACCCCCTTTCGTATTTCCACTCTTCAATTGGCGCTGCGGTTTTTATTTCTCTGGAACCATAACCATGTCGACGGACAAATTCTTGGTGGCTCTTACGCAAAGCCAACAACAATTAGCAGAAGGTCAACAAATGTTAATACAAGAACTCGCTGAATCGCAAAAACGAATCCTAGAATTACTCTCCAGGCAAAGCGATGCGGCCTCAACCTCAACCCAGGCACGAAACGACAGCAACGTCGTGGAAGCTCCCGCTAAGTCGTCACAATTTTCTAACCTGGCTGATCGGCTCGGAAAATTCGTGCATGACGCAACAAGAGGTAAAACCTTCACACTATGGTATGAACGACACGAAGGCACTTTCATTGAAGGAACGAAAGGCTTAACAGAAGAAGAACGGAAGGAACTTCTCAATGCGCTTGGTGATGACGAATACCAGCGGGTATTGAGTCGTTTATCACCCAAGAAGCCGCATGATCTACAATTCGAGGATCTCGTGAAGCACTTAAAAAACAGTTCCATGATAATAAAACATTGTTCCAGCGACGTTTCGAGGCTCTTAACTTCCGTGCATCACCGCCCACGGCCATTGTCGAAATCTTAGACAAAATTAACGTTTTGGGGGATGCATTCGAAATTGATAATTTTAAAATTGATCAACTAAAAATTCTCCTAACAGCACTCACACTCAGTGACCACGCTTATCACACGGAGCGGTCAATCCTGTTCAAGATCGTCGCAGGAAAGAAAGATGTACATTCGATGACATAAGAGAAATATGCTATGCCCATGCTGAACGAACTGCAGATGTCATGCGCGTCGAGGATCATCAAATCACAGAGGTCAACGCTATTAAGAACACAACGAAAGCCCTAGTACTCAGGAAGCCTAAGGGGAAAGACTCCACAAACCCGAACAAACAGGCGGCGGACAAATCTGCAACGTTTTCTCCGTGTCGAGGATGCGGATAGAAGAGTCACAAACGAATGGAATGTCCGTACAGGGAAGTAATATGCCGTACTTGTAGCAAAATCGGGTACTTAGCTAAGGTTTGTTTTTCCAATAACAAAAGAAAAATTAATACCATTCATTTGCGAGGTGTTATAGGTTCCGGATACAAACATCGGAAGTATATAAACATACAAATAAACGGGAAAGCTCTAAAAATGCAACTAGATACAGGAGCGGACATAACAACCATTGGTACTAATCACTGGACACAAATAGGCAGACCAAAACTACAACGTTACGACAAGGCACGTACTAACGCTTCGGGTCATCGGATTCAAACCAAAGGATTTTTCTGCGCTACGTTCAGCTACAAGAATAAATCATCAAGGGGACCAATCGTCGTATTAAATCGTCCGAATATTGCACTCATTAGCGCACAAGCTATTGATGAGCTGGAGTTAGTTACTTACGATCAGGGAATTGTGAATGGCAAATCTACCGTAAACGAAATCAAGGAAGTTTCAGTCGAGAGTAAATATCCCGAGCTGTTTTCTGACAAGGTGGGAGAATGCTCAAAGGTTATTGTCCACCTTCGACTCAAACCAGATGCTCGTCCTGTTTACGCGGCACGCCGTCCCATAGCTATCCTCTGGCACTAGAGGAACCGCTCAACGCAGAGCTGGATCGTCTCGTCAGTAACGGAATCTTGACTCCGGTGGAATCATCTGAATGGGCTGCTCCCATCGTAGTTGTGCGAAAGGCCAATAACAAGATTCGTATCTGTGCCGATTACTCGACTGGCCTAAACCAAGCTCTTATCATAGATGTTCATCCACTTCCAAATATGGAGGAACTCTTAACAAAACTCCGGGGGAATACAATCTATTCTCAGTTGGACCTATCAGATGCCTACCTACATTTGACGCTGGATGAGGAAAGAGAAGCCTTCAATTGCGCACAGTACAATTGGACACGATGCAATTGCACACAGTGCTATTGAACACATAATGTTGCGCACAGTTCTTTTGCGCAGTTCTTTTGCGCACCGTTCATTTGGACACAGTTTTTGTGCGCACCGTACAATTGGACACCGTTGCTTTTGGACACAGTTTATCGAAATATAATTTAAAACACACAGACACACGCGTATGCATGTAGAGCCCTGTTTGGAAATTTTGCTAATTTATAAATAATAAATCTTTCTAAATCAGCGTTTGTTCAATTGTTCAGTTCTTTTACGCACAGTTCAGTGTCGCACAGTTCAGTGTCGCACAGTTCAGTGTCGAACAGTTCAGTGTCGCACATTTCAGTTTCGCACATGTCAGTTTCGCACAGTTTACTTTCGCACAGTTCACTTTCGCACAGTTCAGTGTCATTGCACATGTAACAGATACAAGGTGAAGTAATCAAAAATTAGAAAAACAAATTAAGTGAAATCAACTATTTTGTAAAGCAGAATATTCTTGTGTGCATCTACACTGTCTTAACATATCGGCCGGAAAAAGAGATTTAGAGAATTTACAGTCAAGTTTGACACTATAAAAGAATAACTCATAACGAGAGGTTAGGAAATCTGTCATAACAATCTTATGAGCTGCCTCTTCTTTTTCTCTCTTTCATCTTCTTCCTATGATTATACATTGGAAGTAATCGCAGCAAATCGATCAGCAAGAAATCGCAGTTGTAATCATAAATATATAAATATGTAGTTGAGCTTGATCAAACTGTGCGAAACTAAACTGTGCGAAAGTGAACTGTGCAAAAGTGAAATGTGCGAAAGTGAAATGTGCAAAACTGAAATGTGCGAAACTGAATTGTGCGAAAGTGAAATGTGCGAAACTGAAATGTGCGAAACTGAACTGTGCGGCACTGAACTGTGCGACACTGAACTGTGCGACACTGAACTGTGCGACACTGAACTGTGCGTGATTGAACTGTGCGTAAAAGAACTGTCCAATTGAACAAACGCTGATTTAGAAAGATTTATTATTTATAAATTAGAAAAATTTTCAAACAGGGCTCTACATGTATACGCGTGTGTCTGTGTGTTTTAAATTATATTTCGATAACCTGTGTCCAAAAGCAACGGTGTCTAATTGTACGGTGCCCACAAGAACTGTGTCCAAATGAACGGTGCGCAAAAGAACTGTGCGCAAAAGAACTGTGCGCAACATTGGGAGCTTTCCAGCAAGCGACACAAGTCGACACAAGTGTCGTTCTGTCTTTATTATTCATTGAATGCGAAGAAAGACCGAACGATATTTGTGTCGACTTGTGTCGCTTGCTGGAAAGCTCCCATTATGTGCCCAATAGCACTGTGTACAATTGCATCGTGTCCAATTGTACTGTGCGCAATTGAGCCTCTCCCATGAGGAAAGCCGACCTCTGACTACTATTAATACTCACCGGGGGTTATTTGCCTACAACTGTTTAGTCTTCGGTTTGAAACCTACACCGGCCATTTTCCAACATACATTGGAACAAGCGCTCACCGATATTTCTGGCATACTGGTCTATTTGGACGACATACTGGTCTGTGGCCGAGATCGTTCTGAGCACGAAAAGCGCTTGCATGCTGTCTTGAATCGATTTCAAGAATGGGGATTCCGACTTCGCAGTGAGAAATGCAAATTCCACACTTCAGTCGTTAAGTACCTCGGATTTGTCATAAGCTCAACAGGAATCAAGCCGGATCCAACACGGATTCAACCCATCCAATCCATGCGTACTCCAAGAGATACCAAGGAAGTTCGTTCATTCCCTGGCCTTGTAAATTACTATGGGAAATTTGTTCCAAACTTACATCGATTGAAAACAACATTCGAAATACTCTTAAAGAAGGATTTTCCATTCGCGTGGAAATCAAGTCAACAGGATGCTTTCAAAAGGATCAAACACATCCTAACGGGACCACTGTTACTGGCACACTATGATCCCAAGCAGAACTTAATTGTTGCTGCGGATGCTAGGTCAACTGGTATCGGAGGCGTTCTGTTACAACGTTATGCAGATACACAAGTTAAGTCTGTGTTTCACATGTCTAAAGGCCTATGTCCACGATACTAGAACTTGGTCCAAGTTGGGCGTATCCCGTTTGGACACGTAACGATTGGACACCGCTCAATTGGACACGCACTATTGGACACACATTATTGGACACCGAAATCATTGGACACCGCATTATTGGACACAAGCATTATTGGACACTGCATTATTGGACACCGCATTATTGGACACTGCATTTTTGGACACCGCATTTTTGTACACCACATTATTGGACACAAGCATTGCAAGTTTGGACACTGCATTTTCGGACACCGCATTATTGGACACCGCATTATTGGACACCGCATTTTTGTACACCACATTATTGGACACAAGCATTGCAAGATTGGACACTGCATTGGGGTTGTCTCGATTGCGCACATAACCGATCGGACACTGCAATATTTCCCGATCGGACACAGGCTCCATCGGACACAGGCCCGATCGGACACAGACTCGATCGGACACTCTAATGGGTTTTCAAGTGTTTATAACATGAAATTTAAGGCAAACTGTGACTCTAGATGGGTCGGGATATTTATATACAGAGTGATTCAAAATAGGTATAGTATCCCTGAAATGTCGTATTCCTGATTAAATTCTAAGACGATTTTTCTCTTACCAAAATGTTCTCCGAAGCTTAGTTTTTGAATTATTAAAAGAAATAGTCAGCAAATAACTGGCCGAGTACAAGAGGCTGACAGGAGCGGCGCACCGCCGCGGCACCCGGCGGCTTACGCGGGGCGGTCAGCTGAGCGATCAGCTACAGCGTTGCACACGCACATCTCTCTCTCTCTCTCTCTCTCTCTCTCTCTCTCTCTCTCTCTCTCTCTCTCTCTCTTTTACTCGCTCACTCACTCACTCACTCAATCACTGACTATTTATTTTATAAATGCAAAAACTAAGCTTCGGAGATTTGCACAGAGAAAACGTCTCGGAATTTAATTACGAATACGACATTTCTGTCACTCACTTACCCCGTAAAGATGCGACGACTTGGTGTTGTTGCAATTTCTTGAGAGACGGATCGACCAATATTTATTGTATCTTGCACGCACACACTTACGTTTCACTCACTCGAGCAACAATATGAGAAATGCTCAGCGAAAAATGATCTGTCGATCGATGTCGAAACGATGTCGAATCAACATCGAAACCATCAAATCGACGTCGATTGGACATCGTTTGTACGTCGATCGATGAGTCATTTCTCGCTGGGTGTAAGGCTAACTCTATTAATCACTCACTATTAATAACCACCGAGTAATTATTCGGTGACCAAAAAGCACTCGAGGAAAGACACGCACGCGATACACAACACGCTTCGAACGCGCAACATGTGTTTACTCGGCAAGCAGTCGACTGATTTTTTGTTATGATTGCGGCGCTGCACTCGCGGTGCGACTGCACTGTCGAAGTACATGAGCGTGTAATTGATTAAAGCTTAAGAATTGAGAACGTGGCAATTTGAGAAACATCAAATGTTGCGTATTTGACAATCGTTTTAAGATTAATTGGAATAAGTAGTAAATGTTTTCACTACTTTCAAATGTTTTTAGGCTGTAGTATTTGCAGGCACATTCTCCTTGCAATCAAATTCTATGCGTACATCCACAGTAGCGCTCTTGATAGACTCGTTCTGTCGCGCGCAATCGATGACTACGAAAGGTCCATTCGTCAAAAATGTGGTTACGGTGCAAAGCGTTTCATAGCAGTCGTATCCATAATAAGCTTTACGAAAACGTGCATACATGTCAAAAAGTATTGCGTATTTATTTTTTTGAAGTCTAAATTTAGGTCATCATATGGATAAAATTCAGAGTTGAGATAAAGTTTCACGTTGGTCAGATTACAGTCATCGAATACGCTCGCATCTTCAGACATGATATTCTTTCGGCCAGTCTGCAGAGCAAAGATAACATATCGCGGTTTCTCTAACTGAGTCGCTGATTTGATAGCCCATGAATGTCTGGTTGTGCTTTGCAATAGCGGGTACTCGTACAGTTCCCATGATCGGAAACTCATACTCAGATATCGTCCGCTTTCCAAAGCTTGTAGCAAAGATAGTTTATTGGTCTCATTCAACATAACGTGAGGCATTCGCCACTGTACTTTAAGTAGTTCAATTTCAGGTTCCGTCTTCGAATCTCCCTTGATAGAATTGTTGTCAGTGCGTGCTCGTATCAAAATCAATTCATGACGAGCGTTAATAACCACACGTTTGTAATCCTCACAAAAGCCTAAAAGCATGTTGAGCGGTACGCAAAAATTAAAGTCTCCTTCCGGTATGGCTGATGAAGTGTCCCATCCTGCATTTCGCAAGATCTGCGATTTGTCAAACGTTAGCGATACATAATTCTTGATAGTGCTGGTTATTCCAGCGTTTCTGATGCGATCAATCTCCACACCGTTGAGTTCGTACCGAATTTCGTCAAACATAAATGCCGCGCAATTATTTGCGAGAAAATTCTCCGCATCATTGTTCTTCTTCAATTTTCCTTCGATGTAGAGTAAGCTTTCACACGGTAACGTGTACAAATCCTGTTGTTGTATGGGTATCCGTATCTCATCGCTATGCCCAAACGTCGTATTGGCATACAGATTGTATGTATGAGTCTCAATTTTGACAATGCTATTGTCAAAGATCGGCTCGCGTCCAATATTCAAGATATCAGCCATTTCGTACTTTGAAGCCTAATGATTTCAAAAATTCAATGTTCGACGCAGTGAGTTTCTTTTTATCGGACGATGGG
>NW_011965816.1:0-8267 GCF_000949405.1 Vollenhovia emeryi
AAATGAAATCAACTATTTTGTAAAGCAGAATATTCTTGTGTGCATCTACACTGAATTGTGCGATAGTGAAATGTGCGAAACTGAAATGTGCGAAACTGAACTGTGCGAAACTGAACTGTGCGACACTGAACTGTGCGACACTGAACTGTGCGACACTGAACTGTGCGACACTGAACTGTGCGACACTGAACTGTGCGTAAAAGAATTGTCCAATTGAACAAACGCTGATTTAGAAAGATTTATTATTTATAAATTAGCAAAATTCCCAAACAGGGCTCTACATGCATACGCGTGTGTCTGTGTGTTTTAAATTATATTTCGATAATCTGTGTCCAAAAGCAACGGTGTCCAATTGTACGGTGCGCAAAAGAACTGTGTCGAAATGAACAGTGCGCAAAAGAACTGTGCGCAACATTATGTGTCCAATAGCACTGTGTGCAATTGCATCGTGTCCAATTGTACTGTGCGCAATTGAGCCTCTCTCTATTTGCAAGACCGTGACGCGGGCGCAGGTACCCGCGGTATCGCCAAATTTTATCGCAGCGTTCTCTCGATAGGGCGGTCGCAGCGGCTCCCCCGCTGACGCCCCTCCGGTAGAGTGCCACGGGCCCTGGGCTCCTTTCTCCCGGCTTGTTGCTCCGCGCGCTCCGTTCTCGATCCGCAAACGCCTTTCCACCGTGCTCGCCGCGGAATTTGTTCGTTAGCCGGGCCTCTCATCTCTCCTCTGCCCTCGCGTCCTTCAGTACTCATGCGCTCGTGTTCATAATAACAAAAAAAAACAAAATAATAAGCTATAACGTCCGAACGACAGAAACGATAACGGTCGCCTCTCTGGAGACTGCGGCACGGTTTCCCCTATCCCTCGGCCTGTTGCGTTGAGGGAGGAACCCCGTGGACGCGCACGCGGGACGGCAACGTCACAGTGCACACCAAAGGTGCTCCCCAATGAGAAGACAATATTTTTAAATGTTGATTTTAAATTTATTTTACTTAAATAGCATTTTGATGTTTTTTATATGATAACAACATTATAACAGATTACAACCCACATAGAAACAAAACTTCTAATGGACGTCCATTATACGTTTGTCATGGAGATTAACACCTTCCAGTAGACGTCTATTAGATGACCAATGAAGGACAATGAGAAATCCATAGTTCCGCATTGCGGACATCCATTGGACCTCCATTATACATCTTTAAAAATGCCCATTAGACGTTCCGTGGATCATTGACATACGGTGCGCGGAGTCTCGATGGACACCCCAGCTAACAAGGTGTCGTCAAAATGACGTACATTTAATAAAGAAAAAAATTAATGAACAAATTCCGGACTTTAAAGATTATAGAAATTAACATCATTTTCGCGGCTGGGTGTGAAGAACGGTAAGATCGCGGTCACCCATCCAAATTTTAACCACACTCAACGTTGCTTAACCTCGATGATCGGATGGGATAGCGGTGATCCTTTGGCTCTGACAATTCTTTCTTGCAATTTGTGCAACATAATTATACACATACTTGTACATAACATGTTTTTATTAAATGTTAAAAATTATTTTTGAACGTAACCCACACAGCATACCTACTTTATTTGAGATATACTGAGAAATTGTAAATTGTCCCAGACTTTTAAGTATATTTTTCTTGAAAGATTTGTAATCGCAGTCTTTGACACTTCGATTACAAATGTTGTATAAATACTATGTTCAAAATCAATCTGAATGATAATTATTTAATCAGATTATAGCAAGACAACGTCGAAATGACGTGACAAATACGTAATTTTGATGACGATAACGTCATGTGACTTAAATGGTACGTAATTTTGACGTTATTTTAAATACTAAAATAGTACGTTATTACTGTTACGTCAAAAAGACGTACCATTAACGTCGAAGATATAAATGTAATTTGTATGCTCAAATAATGACATAGCATTGTTCGCGCGTTGCATATTTTGATGAGATTTTCAATTTCTTAATTATTTTATATCTTTGACATTATATGTCATTATATGTGTATAATTGATATCTTCGACATTAATGGTACGTCTTTTTAACAGTAATGACTATTTTATTTTAGTATTAGTACTATTTTAGTATTTAAAATGACGTCAAAATTACGTACCATTTACTATAAGTCACATGACGTTATCGTCATCAAAATCACGTATTTTTCACGTCATTTCGACGTTGTCTTGTTAACTGGGGCTTAACAGACGTTTCGTGGCCAATAATAGACGGTTCGCGGAACCTCGTTGGTCTATATAATTGTATATAAATGTATAATAAAATAAAAAAGCTATTAAGAATACTCAATAAAAATCATTGATGAAAATAAAAAAGGTTTATATAATTGTTCGTGGCTTTATTATTATAATATATACCATCCATCCTCTATGAATCCTCCATTATTGATCCCAATAACGTCTATTAATCGTCCATCAATGCTCCGCGAACCGTCCGTGAACGATCCACGAAACGTCTTTTAAGTATCCAACGAGGTTCCGCGAACCGTCTATTATTAGCCACGAAACGTCTGTTAATTATAATTATAATTAAACTGTATAATGTGTGGTAATGTTTAAATGCACTTTCAAATTTACCTGATAAATTTTAATTAAAAATGAAACTTTAATATTAAACTAATGTAGGGATGGTATTTTAGAACTCCCCAGTGTAAAAGTGGTTGTGCGATTTTAATATTTAGTTGGAAAATAATACAGCAGTACAGAATAGCCTTTTTCGTCTCCCCTCTCTCGTCGCTTGCTCGCTTCTCTTCCACCTTTCAATCCTGCCAACCTTAGTTCCTTTCTCTCACTTTTAAGGTGCATTTTCATGCTGACGCTTGACGCTCACTTCGAGCGTCAAACTAGTTACTTTATTGGGAACTTTTTTGAATTGTAGCGTTAAGTGGACGCTTGACGCTGACTTCAAGTTGACGCTCGATTTGAGTGCCAAGACGCTCTATTAGCGTGTAATTGAAATAAGCAAACTCTCCTTCGCCAATATTTTTAGATCGCACAATTGACGCTGTTAACGCCAAGGAAAGCTAAAATCTTTCCACTTGATTCTTTTTCCACTTGACGCTACAATTCAAAAAAGTCCCCAGAGTCACTAGTTTGACGCTTGAAGTGAGCGTCAAACTAGTTACTTTGGGGACTTTTTGATTTGCAGCGTTAAGTGGACACTTGACACTGACTTCGAGTTGACGCTCGATTTGAATGCCAAGACGCTCCATTTAGCGTGTAATTGAAATATATGGTGTTTACGAGTTAATCAGATTTGCAATCGAATTAATCGCAGTCTAGAAAACCGACTTGGAGAAAAGTTCCCTAGAATAATCGGATTTATAAACATGTCTATGGAACAATCAGATTATATCAGATTAATACGGGATTGTAGGAAAACGCGCAAAAATTTCTCGTCGCAGAATTTTGAGAAGAAATATAAAAAAGTAGGTATATGTATATTGAGCGATAGATGTATTAAATATTTTACTAATATATTTTAGAGGAACTATAGACTATTACGGTCTATTTGTTTAAATTCTTTAAAATATATCAGAAAAACATTAATACATCTATTGCTCAATATATGTGAAGAAGAATTAAATTTAATTATTATGAAAACAACAAAAAGTTCATATATACCTATTTTTTCATTTCTTCTCAAAATTCTGCGACGAGAAAAATTTTCGCGTTTTCCTACAATTCCGTATTAATCCGATATAATCCGATTGTTCCATAGACATGTTTATAAATCCGATTAGTCTAGGGAACTTTTCTCCAAGTCGGTTTTCTAAACTGCGATTAATCCGATTGCAAATCTGATTACTATACGTAAACACCCACTGTTCTGCATATCTTTTGAAGTAAAAAAATGGTTCGTTCGCACAGTGTCGAAAAGTGGGTTGCTGAGTGTAAACAAATTATGGAAAAGGAAAAAAGAAAGAGAACGCTCCGGAAAAGACTTTTAATGGTTTTTGTTTGTGATCAAATAATAAAATTGAATGCAAAAAGGAATTATAGACAGAAAAGGTTTTGGGTTCATCCACTATTTCAGTTGCGCCGTTATCACGGGTTTTATGAAGCCATATTTCCGACACTTTCCTTATTTGGTGACAAATTCCACGATTATTTACGAATTACCCCGACTCAATTTGAGGAGCTATTGCTTTTGATTGGCCCTATCATTGCAAAGCAGAATGCAATAAGAGAATCAATACCTACTGCAGCAAGATTGGCGCTTACAATGAGGTTTGTTTTTATAAAGTACAATTGAGCCAAAAAATTAAAAAATATGAAATATAAATTCTTTGTGTATGCAGGTATTTAGCCACTGGTGACTGTATTACTTCCATGTCCTATCAATACCTTGTTGGTATGACTACAGCATGTAATATCATTGAAGAAACATGCAGAGCAATTTGGAGTTGTCTGAACGAGGAAGTACTTCCATACCCTTTAAATACAACCGATTGGTTAAATATTGCTGGAGAATTTGAATGTCAATGGAATTTCAATCATTGCATAGGTGCAATTGACGGAAAGCATATCAATATCCAGGTTTGTGTAACATGAATGGGTGTGAATCACTTGAGTTACTGCATTAAGTTGTTGAATGATGACTGTTTGTTATAGTGTCCTGATAATGCTGGCTCTGAATACTTTAACTATAAAAATAGTCATAGTATTGTATTGCTAGGTATCTGTGATGCCAATTACGCGTTTACATTCGTTGACATAGGCGCCTATGGTCGACGTAGCGACGGTGGCATATTTAAAGACTCTCTAATGGGTCAAAAATTCAACGAAAAAACAATGAATGGGCCTGCACCGGAGCGGCTAACTGTTGATGGAATGCCTTTGCCATATGTTCTTGTAGGTGATGAAGCATTTCAATTAACAGATTATTTGCTCCGACCATTTCCTGGAAAAGAAGGTCTTGATGAAGCTAAAAGCATTTACAATTATCGTCTTAGCCGTGCTCGAAGAGTAGTAGAAAATTCCTTCGGAATATTAGTTACGCAGTGGAGACTTCTGAAGAAACCCATTGAAGCTACCGTAGAAAACACAATACAAATGGTCCAAGCCATCATATGTCTCCACAATTGGCTTTGGAAGCGTGATCGTGAAGAATACATTCCGCCAAATATGGTCGACCAAGACAGTTGCAATGGTTTCATTCCTGGACTATGGAGACAAGAAATAAATAATTCAGCCTTCCAAGACGTTAGAGTGCATGGTAATCATAACAGTAGTCGTGCTGCCATTGGCATTAGAGAAGAATTTTGTGAATTTTTCAATGTAGAAAGTGCTGTTCATTGGCAGTATAATCGCGACGAATAATTAATACGCTAACAATTATTGTGTTGTGCTATGGATTTTAATATTTATTATAAGACAATAGGTCAATGAAGGACGAGACAAATCAACACTGTTACTGCATTTTTCAAAAATACGTAGAATCACTTTTGTATTTTTTAAATTAAGAACTGGCATTTTAAAAAGTAGTGGAAAACCCTTGATTAGAGAATTAAACAATGCTAGAGATGACAACAATTGCCATAACTAAAATTTTTTTTATGGATAATAATATTTTCTTTGACAATTCGAGTGAATAAGGACGAGGTAAAAATTAATTTCAAAGAATATACCGAGAATTAACGTCAATACTAGGGATTTTAAAAATAAAATACAATGAACTTGAATAATAATCTTTTATATTTATTTCATTCGCCCTTTCTCTTGCTCTTAATCTAAATTTATACACTCTAAAGATTAATTTTTAAAAATGTTGCAAAAAATTAGAAGAATCAGAAATTTTCTTAGCTATATTATATACGGAACAAATATCCTTCCAGCAAGAATTTGAAATAATCGAATTAAAACTACAATTTTTCCACATTTTTAATTCGTGGTTGAAAAATTTCATTTTTTTAAAGGTTCGTCTCTTTTTGCTCGCAATTGATTTCCTTGCAAATTAATTTTTTGTCAAAATATAATACATTTCTTTACTTGACGAAATCATTTTTCCTCGAATAAGTAGTTTTTGTTTTCTTAAAAAAAGTAAATCTTCGTGAAAACAGATTTCCGCAAGCAAAGAAATGATGTGTCACAAATATATATTTTTTTAATAAAACGTGTTTTTTAATCCGTATTTTCTGCCCCAATATTTCCTTTCTCCTACACGAAAAAAATCCATAGTAAAATTAGTGAACATTCTGATAAACTACAGTCCTTTTTGTTTAATTTTATGATTTTTTTTCTCGGTATAAACACGTTTTTTGGTCTCAAGAAATGAGTTTTCCAAAGAAACACATTTTTCTGTCGAAAATGCATTTTTCACAAACACTCTTTGATTTGGTTATAAGCAAATTGTACGACGTTCATCAGTACTTCCATTCGGTCATTATATTCTAGACGCCGTAATTGTAGCCCTACTGCATGCAACATTGATTCGACCTCATCTACTTCCGGAACAGAAGGTAAGACGACGGGTGATTCGTTATTGCACAACACATCTGCAATCCTATTTATAGCCTTTGCCGCTTCCTCAGAATCTTTATTGGAATTCTTACGGGCCCTTTTAGGGATCTGTTTTTCTGAAACAATTATTTTTTTAGTTACTTCGAAATGATGTATACTGTTAAAATACGCAAGATTATCTAAAAAGAGCCTTAATTTCAAACAAACAAAAAGGGGAAAAATTCAGATTAAAAAAGGCTTCTTTTGGCTTCCTCTAAATAAAAACATACTATAATAAATACATACATACATACTATGAATAACATATACCTGTAATCAAAGTGCTATTCGTCAGTATATCATCAGTATCTGCGTCGATATCGCTTGGTGGTTCAAGAATATTGGCATCTTCATCCGACATGTGAGTAATGGAAGTAGTCCGACTAACGTTTGTTGCAGTTCAGCAAACAGAAGACCAATGATAACGATGAACAAAATATCGCAATTTGTTTGCTTTTTACTTGCACGTGCCGCGCGTGAATCATTGAATAGAACCACAGCGCCAGACTGCCGAACTTCAAATGTCACAAGTAATACATTCTTTAAAAAAAAGTCTTACGAGCGTATTAAACAAGTATCTCGCAAAAATTCCATTATGTCATAGTATTTCCATTTCTCTTTCTGTGGAGTTCTTGCAGCACCACTGCGATGTTGCTCACTTTGGATGATTTTGCGGTGGGTGTCTCGCAAGCTCTTAAATTTCATTTTTGCATCTACTGCATTCAGTTTGCCTACACACAAATCAAACACAATTAAATCTGAAGTTGAAAGGCATCTGTAAAGATTTAATGTAAAGAAAGGTTTTAGATGAATCCTTTTTACTTACCATCTAGCTCCTCGGACACTTCATTCCATAGTCGTCCTACAGTCTCTCGACTTCTTTCTTCCAACGGGATTGTAAAATTCCACAGAGGAACTCTGGCTTCGACGGCGTGGATCAGAGTCTCCACTTCTAGGTCCGTCAATTTTTTATCTATTGCTTTTTTGCAGTACATGTTTTCCTCTTTTTTGAAGATTGTCTTAATCGTGACGTTTCTGTTATCAGACAAGAAGTCTGCAATTATTATTTTATTTCTAAAAATTATGTGAGGAATATATCATGGACTCCACGGAATGAGAAACATTATCCACGGCTCGAATGGACAAGAAGACGAGCGACTTTTAGGGTAGGGCGACAGCTCATTCCAAAAGGTGAGGGATGCCATAGAATTGAAGGGCAAGGAATCCCACCTATAGACTAACAATAAGTAGATAAGATAGGTATAGGAAACAGTTTCAGGACAAGGGTGCAAGAGATGAAGAATGCAAGAGAGTCCACGCTCATGGTAGACTGGAACTTACGTATATTTGGATCTAGATTTTCGAGATTTTCTGCGACAATCTGTTTCATTCCGTCTTTGCCAATAATATTAGTAACTTCATCAACTGAAATGTAAAATTGTAATATGTTTAAGGAGTTTCTGCAGCTTCCCAGGTAGCAAGATGTCGTCATTATAACGTCGATTTAAGGTCACTTCTCGTCATTTGACGTCAAGAGACTAAATAATGACGTTAAATAAACGTGATATTTGTGACGATATATTGTCGGTATAAAAATGTCGTCATTTTATTGTCATGTTTAAGTCATATTTAATGATAAATATTACAACCTTTATAAATTAAATACCCAGATAGCACATGGACGTCCACAGGATGTCCGATGGACG
Organism: Vollenhovia emeryi; assembly: GCF_000949405.1. Lineage (NCBI taxonomy): Eukaryota > Metazoa > Arthropoda > Insecta > Hymenoptera > Formicidae > Vollenhovia > Vollenhovia emeryi. Next base: position 8,239 of record NW_011965816.1, read on the forward strand.
GCCGCATCTGAACATTCGGACGTCCAAAG
>NW_011965817.1:0-5928 GCF_000949405.1 Vollenhovia emeryi
AAGATATATATTTTTAAATGAGATACAATTTATTTAAAATATATACTAAAGTATAGTAATATAATATTGAATGTGTACTATACAATCACAATTATTTTTATTCTAATCACAAATAATTGTTCAAACAAAAAATTTTAAGAATGTTTATTTAGTCTAAAGAATTACGCATTGTGATGTACGAACACGCCGAAGGTGGCAAAATGGATAAGGTATTTGGATATACAAATATTAACGAATTATAAGATACAAAATGCACATTATCTGTTTTTTGAACTAAATACGCATAGACGTGAGGGTCAAATGTGACAGTTTTTAACAGAACACCTTCAAAAAATGCTTGTTTTGTTAATAAACAAATAAAAATTTTTGAAATATTGAAAAAAACAGGATCCCCGTATTCTTTATCGACATATAAAGTTAAAACGTTGTTAGGCCTATAAATAATACCATTTATTTTAACAAAAGATGCGGAGAACAATTCTGTGGAGGATAAAAGATTAAACTGTTTCAAAAGTAATGTTAATTGTGGATAGTCAATCTTTCTAATTTTACAAGAATACTGAAAATTACATGGAAGCCTGTTTTCTAAAAATAAATGGTTTAATTGTAACTGATTTTTTATTGCAATACTTTTGCAAATATTAACCCTATTCATTGAACTTCTTGCTGCTATTTTTAATGTTCTATGCTTAGATTCATATCTCATAGACCACAAGTTATGTAGGGGACCTAATTTTTGCATCATTCCTGGATAGTGGATTAAATAGTGAAATTTAGGTTTCAGAGGGGTTGAACTGAGTTGCAAGTACAAACTGTTAAATTCTGTCACTGTCCATCTTAGTCGATCGCAAACAATAGTATCAACGCAATCAGTCATCGCAAAATCTAATACGCGTCTTAATAAGATATACAAACGCCAATGTTCATCATTATCAGGTACCTTGTGAGATATTAAGCAGGAAAAGTATCTCACATAGTTTAGGGTTTCAATTGATGACATTTTCCACTTAATTTTGAAAGCACTTTCTGAGGACAATAGAGGCGGTTTACTATTAGTGTCACAATCATAATCGAAACTCTCTGCTCTGCTATTCAATTCTTTAAGAGTAAAATATTTTTTTACTAATAGCGAGTTTATAACTAAAGACATAGTATAATTAGCGACACCCTCTAGAATATCATGCATCATGTCAACGGCAACGTGCTTAAAAAGATTAAAATCAGGAAGTTTATACCAAATTGCTTTATGTTTGACCCCTGTTTCACTAACGTTGTTAGTATCAACATCAGCAAAATAATTTTCTTCGTTTCGTAACAAAGAAATGTCTTCGGAACACATGTGTTGGACTTGTTCTTTATTAGCCCTACATATTCGACACGGATACTTGGCATTGAAACTTTCAACAAATCCTAGCACGGAATGAAGTCCTAAATTATCTCCTATTAGCGCCCCCAATTTGAATTTAATAGTGCCCTGAAATTCTGGAATGTTCAATGTAATGCCTACCGTTGATAAATATTTTAATTCATCAATGACTAAATGAAAAGCCGCTTGGTTTCCTTCTTTCGTTAAACGATCAGAATAATGGAAAAGAGCAAACAGAAAAATGTATTTTATACTAGATGCTAAATGTGGAGGTAAACATGCTATTGATGTGTATACTGCTCCCAATTTATGAATGCCAGCATGACTGGATAGTGGGTTTCCTGTTTCAAATTCATCGTAATAAAGTAACAATGGGTAAATTTTCTCGTTAATATTTTCTGTTTGACTAATTTCCAACCACGTTGGACTATGAACGATATTAAGAACTGAAGACAAGTAATTGCAATCATGTATGTATTTTTCGATAGCTACAAAAACACCGGGAATTGATAAAAATCTTGCTAAAACATGACGAATAGCTATGAATTGTCCCGTACCTAAAACTTGTTTTCTCAATCCTTTAGAAAATTCAACATTTCCAACAGCCAAAACATATTGTTGAGGATATATATAAGTACCAAGATCTTTGTAATGTTTATCTCGTTTGTATTCACTAGAAAAGTTGTCTGTTAAAGTCTTTATTGTATCCAGGTTTCTTTCAATACCAGATGCACCATCCTTATGCATGCTGTTATCATGGCAAGGTTGCAGGATTAATGTTAACGAGTTTGTTAAAAATATTAATAAGTTTCGAATTAAAGTTTGAATAGTTTTTCGAGGAATAATTGGATCAGATAGAAGCGAGCTAATCATTAAAGATAAATCATAAGTAAAAATACTTTCGGCAGTTTGATTGTTGCATGCTTGTTGCATTTGTGTTACAATATCACTATGCATTATTGAATCCTCATTATTTACTACAGATATGGAATCATCTGTTGGTGATTTCAGAACTGCAGACGTAGTGATTATGTTAGATGATGTATTTATATTTGAAACATTAATTTGTGAAACTAATGTAGGTATAGCACCATGAATTCTTTTGTAATGCATCCTAAGCACTTGCAACGAATCATATATGCGAAAGCATCCAAGTTCTCCGCATCGAACACGAGAAGAATCGGAATACGAGAAATTTGTACATGTGTATCGAAGATGTTTCAGTATTTCAGATATTACTAGAAACTTTTTTGAGCAATAATAGCACGTTAACATAATGCACAAGAAACTACAGCGATAAGATAAAAATAAAAAAAAGAATAACAATTATATCTGATTATTGTATTAACGTTATTAGATGGAGGAAGTACTAATGCTAAATCTTAATGCCAATCAAGTGAACAAAAATAAACATTTATCAAAAAGTAAAAGTTACAACAAAAAGTTCCATTATTGGTGATAAACAAATAAAAAACAATTAAGAACCGATTTGACAATGGAAAATAGAAAAAGTATTGACGTTATAAGTTTTTGGTTAACTTAGTTCGTAAGTTTTTTTCCTCCACGTAAATGCCAATATCAGCCAAAGCCTTTATAATTGTTCTTCGGTTTATATCGTGATCCTCCAAAAATAGGTTATAAAAACCTTGTTGTATCATTTGCCACACGTGTTTGCTTTCAGGAGGATAATCACAGTGAAAAACATGAAACAATTTAAAACAAAGTTCTACAGCCTCTACAACGTTTTTACATGTATATAAAACTTTGTCTACAATTATGTGACTGTGACTGATATTATCCCACGTGGGACCTACCGCTAATACGTAAGGTTGAACAGATGTAGATATTTTCAATTTCCTTGCTATCTCAACCCACGATTTACGTCGACATTCAATGTGCTCTTCAACTTCCGTTTCACTGCAAACTCTTGCGACGAAAGACTCCACGATATCTGTCCTCGTTGGTCTCCACGTTTTGTGCACATAAACATAAGGAAATATAAAAGGAAGCAGCAAGAGAGTTCCAGTCACTCTAAGTGTAACATTTGAATCGTCTGAAAAAGTAAAATTATCATTTTATATCTAAAAGTATATTTTCCTATTATAGATTTCAAATATAAAATTGAAAACAGAAAATGTTTTACGTTTAGCCAAATCAAAAAATGGAGTAGCTATATTCTTATGTTTTCGTTGACTTGCTCTTTTTATAACCGCTGAAGAAGTTGTAATAATTGCAAGCCTGCATTTCTCACAATTTTGGGCTAAGTTTCCTGAGTACCTTGTTACAGGGTCTAAGTCGGGACAAAGTATTTCAAAATCCTGTTGAATCTGCACATGGAAATTTTGTAAGTTAGTAAAATATTTACATACTTAGTAATTTATATAATTCAACTTTATAATAAATTTTTATGTAAATATATTATTTTATAATATTAACATAATATTTATAATTATTTAAGTATTTACTTTAAATTATTGAGTTTAAAGAAAAACTTACTAAGGTTTTACCAATTTCTTCAATTTGCAAAAACGTATATTCGTTCAAATAATCCCACACTGTTCCTGACTGATCCAAGAGTTGCTTCCGTCTATACGGAAAAGTAGCTTTCCAGGAGGATACTAATTCTGGGCTAAGCTTGTGGTGTAATGGATTTTGCAAATAGTTAAGGTGAGACTGCACTGTCGGGTCAGCCTGTATAAGAGATACTAATACAACAAAATTAGTTACAAGAACAAAAAATAATATGTAAGAACATATAAGTATTATTAATACAAAATAGAAATTAAATACCTTCTCTTGGAACTTCAGTGTTTAATTGGACTTCTCCTTCCGATTGACTGACGGACCTCCAAGTGTTTGTGATATGAGATGTGTCGTTTGAAGTACATGGATCTCTGTCTTCGCCAGTTGATGTACTTGGCTGCCTCAACAGGGCATCTCGGTTTTCCTTAATAAGTTTCCTCCTTTCTTGAAAGAGCTGGACCTGTAGTACTCCTTCTGCTCTCTTTCTCTGAACTATGGTACCGTTTGGACGTCTATACGACTCGTATTTAAAGAAATAAAAAGCGGACGTCGGTGTTTTTGGAAACAGACGTTTAAAATATTCAGCCCATCTTATGAGAGTGCTTGTCGGTATTTTTCGTTGCGGAGGAGTGGCTAAATTGAGGAGATGTTTGGCAGTAACTTTTCCTATCAAGTTGATGTCAGATCCCACTGGTACCAGATCATTACGGTGGATGTTGTGAATAAGTTTTTGGAAATGGGACCCGTTCTTATGTAGGAGATTAAACAATGGATTTTTAGCTTCAGAATCTGATATATTAAAATCTGAAATTGGTGATTGCCTTTCCTGAACACTTTTTTCACTTGATGTTTGTATGGGGGCAGTTGTAACGTCGTTAAAATCTTTCAGTTCGTCCTCTGACTCTGCAGTTGCTTCTGTGAAATCCTCTTTAATGTTTGTGGCAAATTCAACAGCAGTATCTTCAACATTTACTTGCAGATTTGGAGTATCTTCAAGCTCTTTATTTTCTGCTGTAATTTGCTCGCTGTTCACAAACTCGTTTACATACGATGGAAACGCAAATGGGCTCAGTGACAAATTACTGCTGCTACTGCTGATATTTGTAGAAATCGAAATATTCGATAAATTCCTTTTGGGGGAATGATCCACTGATGCAACTTCGCATGGACTACTCGATGAAAAAGATTGCTTCTCGCTAATGATGCACGCGGACTGGATATCACCATATGTCTATAAGAAAAGAAATAATGCCAAACTGCTTTTTAGCAACATAAATTTCAATACCAAAATATACTCTATCACATAAAGTATACATAAAATGTACTTTACAGTCGTTACACAAAAACATGTACAGACATGCGCGCGTGCATAGCTGCATGCATGGACGGACAGTTTATATGGATTATACACATATTACAAGGCTATATATAAAGAATTTTAGAATGAAAATGAAAGATTAAAATTAAAGACTTTAATTAAGTGTATATACCATTAATAGTTCCGGATCTATCGTAAGACTTTGTAATGACATCCACTTCACTAAGGCTCTACCAAATCTCCTCCTTGGACCATATTTCGTAATTAATTCATCAAGCTCACGCTTTTTCAAAGTTTTCAAATCTTCCACTAAAACATTTTCCTCTAGTGCAAAAAAATAAATAAAGACAAAATAAATATACTAATCGAAATAAAGAATACCACAAAATAAGGAATATTAAAATATCCAATTATATGATAGCAAATCATGTTATAAATAGAATGTTTTCTATGTTATACATAAATATTGTATTATACATCTCCACTAATCTATATATAGCACAAACATCCAAGAGCATATACAGGACGTCCTCCATAGGCTTTGTGTTATATAGAAAATATTCAGCATAATATGAAATTGTTAAATAAATGCAAAATAATAATAGAAAAATTAGTAAACATAAATTCTAGATATGAATGTAGTCAAAGCAAAAATAAAAATAAGTAATATTTCAATTCTTAAAAACGGCTCATTCCCAGTGAGAAATGATTTGTCGATCGA
>NW_011965817.1:6465-8271 GCF_000949405.1 Vollenhovia emeryi
CTTACTGGGTTAGCTTTATACACATGTGACATGGCAGAATTTTCTTACTTTTCAGCCCAGCGATAGTAGTATAGTACTGTATAGAAATCAATGTTCTAATTATACTAGAATTTACTGCTTTTATTGACTCACGAAATACTGTATCAGCAGACGGGATCGCTTGACCGCTAGCGTACAGATTTGGAATACTATTGCACGGCACAAGTCAGTAGACAAATGCGTCGAAACACGTCTGCTCAGGCACAAGAAAGGACGAATGCCGCGACCGGGATAGCAGCACGAATCACGATCGCGAATTTGCTGCACGAGTTAATCAGGCGCGCTGAGGGGGTCACATAACCTTACGCTGCCTAATCACACGCGAAGTAGCCGATGCGCGAGTCGAACAATAAGTCCAGCAACCAATCATAGCAAACGAGCACTGCCCAATCACATGCGAAGTAGCCGATGTGCGAGACGAACGATAAGTCCAGGGGTCCGATTGCTGTCCGAGAGCGGCCTTTGGTAGCACGGTCGCATAGGGAGAGGATGACGCACATAAGCGAGCGACCGTGCTGGGCGCACACGGACACGGTCGCTCGCTGTGTGCGTCATCCCCTCCCTATGCGACCGTGCTACCAAAGGCCGCTCTCGGACAGCACTGCGGCGATTCTCGAAATCATTCGAAGAAGAAACCTACACGAACATTCTGCTAAAAGCTGAAAGTCGATTGGTTAAAGCCACGCGAGTAACCAATCGACTTGCAGCTTTTCTGTAAGAGCAGAATTTTCACATACGTTTCTCCTTGGAATAAATTGAAGAATCGAGCCCCAGCAATCAATCATGGTCGCAATCACATTGCAAAGCGGAAACACAAAATGACATTGATATAGAACCAATCTAACACACGCTAATTCAACTTATTTATAATATTTCTAGTATAATAATGGACAACTTGGTATGTTTACCGACGATTGTTGCGCGATTCTCTATAGTTGCGTTCCGATATATATGTATTGCCAGTACTGAAAATATTATAGCTGTAACACGAATATTTTAATTAATTTTAGTACTGGTAGTGTATCGGAATATAGCACACAGATAAAATTGCACAATAATTATAAACATACCGACTCGTCCATTATCAATCCAGAAATAATGGGTTTGTTTTTTTGCTGCATTAACTGCATTAGTATAGAGGTTATCTTATATCTTTCAATGTAGAGAGAAAAAGTAACCTCTGTACTAGTACATCCAGTACAGCAAGAAGAACACACAATTGCACGCAATGTAAATTGAATTCGTGTGTGTTAGGTTAGGTTGAAACTCTTCACGTAAGAAGTACGTACTTACTTATTAGTAGATCAATGATTTCCTCTTCTGTGCCAATTTCTTCTAATGTAGAGCGTATGTCACACATTGTCACAGTTCTCGGTTCGAGTATAACTTAGGAGAACGAGAAAGACACTTCGTCGCGACACCAATCGTACCTCGCGCTTGATAGAACTTGCACAGCGTGGTTTGCACAGTGACGATGGTGACGAATGATGCAATCGCGCAGGCTAGTTTCCGCGGAATCGGAAATGTTCGTACCTCTTCGATAATATTCGTTGTCGATTTCAACGGTTATTATACCTTTCATCGGATATACCATTACTTTATCCGATGAAAATTCAACGGATATACAGAGAGCGACTAACTTTTCGATAAAATTTTCTCGACAACTGTATTTCATCGGATAAAGGTACCTATCATTTAATCGGATAACAAAATTAACAATCGGATACGCTATTTAATCGGTTTATCCTATGGAAATTTTTCTCAGTG
>NW_011965818.1:0-8283 GCF_000949405.1 Vollenhovia emeryi
ACGCCATTGCCTACGTCAAGGCATACGTGGAGAGGGCTACGGAAGGGGGGGGAGTGGTGCTCGCAGTTGCACTTGACATTGCCAATGCATTTAACTCCCTCCCCCACGTAACCATCAGGAAAGCAATGGTAGAGCTGGGGGTACCGGAGTACCTCAGGGTGCTCATAGGCAGCTACCTGTCAGGCAGGAAGATCACCTGCAGAGATAGAGAGGGCGCGACCAGGATGTGGGACGCGGAGTGCGGCGTCCCGCAGGGCTCGGTGATTGGACCGGTCCTGTGGGACGTCGCGTACAACGCGGTGCTGGAGACGGCCCTCCCCTCGGGGGCGGTGTTGGTGTGTTATGCCGACGACACGCTGGTGCTTGCCGAGGGGGGGAGCTGGGAGGAAGTCACCGTTATCGCGAACATAGCGGTGGCATGCACGGTTCGGGCAATCGAAGGCCTGGGCCTGAAAGTGGCGGCTAAAAAGACGGAGGCTGTGTTCATGCACAGTGGGGTGCATGGACCGCCTCCGGATACCCGCATAATAGTGGGGGGAACGCGCGTCAAAGTGGGGCCCCACATTAAATATTTGGGGCTGCTGCTTGACGAGAGGCTGAGCTTCCGTGAGCATGTCGTGAAGCTGGCCCCCAGGATGGAGGCAGCGGCAAACGCGCTGTCGCGGTTGATGCCGAATCTGGGAGGCCCAAGCGGGAGGGTGAGGCGCCTCTACGCCAACGTGGTTAGCTCCATTGCACTCTACGGAGCACCGATATGGGCGGAGGAGGTGAGCGCCGACAAGAAGGCGCTAGCGACACTGCGGAAAACGCAGCGCCGAATGGCGGTAAGGGTCACGCGCGCGTACCGAACGGTATCGCATGCGGCGGCCACACTTTTAGCCGGGATGCCCCCGGTTGATGTGTTGGCGGGCTCCTACAAGTGGGCCTACGAGCGGATCGCGGAGCTGAAGGCTCAAGGGATCCCGGTCGCGGGCAGAGTTAGGAGGGCGATTAACGCCCAGGCGAAAAAGAGAGCTCGCGAGGCTTGGAAGAGCAGGCTGGCCGAACCCAACTGCCCGGGTCGGCGGACTGTGCAGGCCATTCTTCCAGTTATGGAGGAATGGCTGGATAGGACATGGGCGAGAGCGTCCTATAGAACGTCGCAGGTGCTCACCGGGCACGGGTGCTTCGGTGGGTACCTGCGACGTATTGGCAAGGAGGCAACCGCGGGTTGCCATCACTGCGGAGAGGAGGAAGACGACGCGCAGCACACGCTGGAGGTATGCCCGGCATGGGATGCGCAGAGAAGCGTGTTGAGAGGGGTCGTGGGTGACGACCTCTCCCTGAGCGCAATCATGGAGGAGATCGTCCGGGATGAGGACGCATGGAGCTCGTTCTCGAGCTTTTGCGAAAGTGTCATGCTTCTTAAGGAAGAAGCGGAACGCATCCGACGGGGGGAGGTAGACCCCCAGGATGGCCAGGGAAGGGCGGGTGCGCCTCCTCGTAGGAGGAGACGTAGGCCAGCCCACTTGATAGAGTGGTAGTCGGGGGTGAGGGGGTGGGATTCGTGAGACGGCTGGCCCCGCCCCATGGGGCGGCGTCAGTACGCCTGCTACTTCCCCCCCTCTCCCAGGACTGTATGAAGGAGGAAGGAGATCCCCCTGGGAACAAGGGGGACGGTCGACCGTAGGTCGAAGAGAGGGGTGATCCCTCCGCAAGGCGTCCGGGGCCCGCCAACGAATAGGCCCGGGGTATCCCCTGCCTGTCGTAAGAGGCGACTAGAAGGGGAAAATTCTGGGAAAGCAGAGGGATCCCAGGGGCTGGGTCGGGAGCTGAGGACTCCCGGCTCACCAGCCCCCACCAGCAACAAGGGGGCGCGGCAGGGGCCAGGTGGCACCCCTGCCGCGGCGCAGTCAATGCGCAAGAAGAGCGCCCAAGTCCAAAGGGTGTAGTCCAAAGTTAGGACCTAGAGGTGCGCGCCAGTAACAGGTGCGTGGCGCCGAGCCGGCTGGCAGCAATGTGATAGCGGTTCCCGGCCGGTTCAGTATGGCGCAGAGAAGTCCACCCCCGGTGGTTTTAGTGCGGTAGGCGCCCACCATTGCACGCTGGCCCCAGGTCGTCAATGCCTGGGGTACAGGGAGGGCGAGTCCCACACACCCCCCCCGTCTCCGTCCCAGCGGAGCGGGGGGACGGTCCATGAGGATTTCCACCGGGTCAAAAAAAAAAAGTCACCCTGTATATGGACGGAGTGTAAGTTAGCAGGGTTAAAGCCAACGCGGTGAGGGGAAAAGTAGTCATCACATGGGGCGACCCTCGTGTAAACAGCGCGAATTTAAACTTTTTTAATTAAAATATATCTGTAATTAAACAATTAAAAGGTAAAATAAATACAAAAATTTAGTGTCATTTAATTTATAATTCTAAGGTAATATAATAAATATAGAATAATAAAAATTATTGTCAATTTTGTACAGTATTCAAAATCTATTTACGTAAAACAGCATGTTCGCGAATGGTCGCAGGCAGGTGCCCATAAATCGCGCACTGCGATTCAACTCGCGCCTTAGCGAATTTAGAAACCGCCGAATTAAGCTCCGACTGGAGCTTCGAGAGACGCGAAAGGAAAGGCCGAGTGAGAAGGTTGCACCACACTTCTTTACAAAATTGAAAGCTAAAGGTTCAACATTTATTTTAACACTTCACATCACAATTTAAGAGTTTTCAAGAACATTGAATAATGGATAGCTTGCAGATCAAGCGAGAATCTAATGCTCAGATAATCTGGGCGGCAATTGATGCGTGCACGCACGAAGTTACAGGTGTCGGGAAAGCTGTGCAACCGTTACGTTGACGTTGATCTTTCCACTGTCGTTCGATGTCGCATTTGGATGAACCACGGCGGCCAGTCTTCTGACACTCAATGCGCTGAGTCGGTCCGAGGTCGTCGGTGAAGTCGAGGCGAAGCGAACAGCTGATATTCGTCGAATCCCGCGCTTCGAGGAGAACGCGAGCGAGAGTGTAACTTAGAGACGCCGATGTAGCGACTTATGTCGAACGTTTTGCTCGAGCTCACGACGCTAGATCTGCGTTATGAGAAACGCACTCGTGCGTCGCTGAGTTTTCTCGCTCGGCACAAAGAAATTGCGGCGGAATTGACTTCAATAAATCGCGCTGTTATCTTGACTTTCGAAAGACGACTGACTGTTCGCCCTCAACTTCTCCGGCGAGGACCGTGATCGGGATTGTTTTCTGACCCGACCCGGAGTGGAAATATTATCGTTTCTCGCTAGCGATACGCAAGCCAACGGTCGAATCGTCCCCGACCCAGGCAACGATCGCTAAGCGAGGCTTGATCGGCGCCCTCGAACGGGGTCGCTGACCAGCGTAGAGAAGCGTCTAGAAGCCCCGGCCCGAACGCGCCCGGATACCGCGCGGTACGGCGAATCCGAAACACAGCAATATATACATAAACAAAATGAATATTTATATAAGTATAAACTTTTAGAGAAATACATTTCTGTGAAGATACATTCATTATTTTGTTCGAAACTAAAATACATGAATGTTACGTCAAAACCTCTCGAAATGTGGAGGTATGGAATGACGCAACTAGCAAGTTTAAATATCTCGCTAACACGCTCGGAGGCGCGTGGAAGCGAGCCGAACGCACTTTTCTAAGGCTCTAAAAAGGCCAATGTCCGTGAGGACACTATGACTCTTTTCAAGAGCGGTGCGATCGCAGGTCCTATTTTAGGTCAAGGAAATTAATCCCTATTACCCTGGGACGGACCTTGTGCACTCTCAAAGGGGAACGAAGGGGGGTGAGGTCTTTAGAAATAAAATATAGAAAAATAGAAAGAGATAGGTTTAACATAGTAATATATTTACGATTTGTCTACATCTAGACATTAGATTAGGATTAATAAAATAAAAAGAAGGTAATTTTAACTATTGACATTGTATTTGAGAGAAAAAGAAATAAAATAAAATAAAGGCTAATTTTTACTAACTAAAAGAGATCAATAGGTGTTACATTTATATGTGTTAACGCTATATGTACATTTGGATTGTCGGATTTTTACATTTTTCGCGGATGTGACTGTGTGTATTTGTATGTGTAGGGGTGAGGGATTTATTCGTGGTTTTTAATTATTATGGAGGAAGGAGGGAAAAGTGGGAGAAGAGGAGTGATCATCCTGAGAAATATTACTTAGAGCGGCTAACCGACGCGCATGCCGATTCCTTAGGTTCTTTAAACGTTTGACTACGACTCTCGACTTTCTCCTGGTTTGAATGGATCCGTGAGTCCACTAAAATATATCGAATTAGGGAGCTTGGCTAGAGTTTCTGATTATCAATAATCTATGAGTGGATAATTTCGGGATGAGAGTTTAGTAGAGGAAACGAATCGTGTCGGATTCACGCTAAAGCGGAATCCTCGGACACAAAACGAATTTTGAGGAATGGAATTCTTCGAATCGTGTCGGATTCACGCTAAGGCGGAATCCGCGGACACAAAACGAATTTTGATGAATGGATATTTGGCGTTAGTTCGTAAGAGCATGGATGAGGAAGTTAGAACTAGCGAAAGTCCCTCGGAATAAAAAATAAAAATTAATAGGGGGAAAGGAGGTCGTCGAGCCGAAACAAAATGAAAAGAAAAGAAAACGTGTGACTTACTACTGATTGCGGTCGTTGAAAGAAGCTGGTGGATTCTCCGGCGAAGGCGGGTGGGTCAGTTTCGCAGACCGTAAGGCGAAGCCGCGCAGAGATTCTACTTGGATTTGATAATAATAAAAAATTGTTGACTCTGAACTCGGAGGATCGCGCAAAGAACTGTACTGCAGGAGTCGGGAGCTGCCAAAGAGAAGCTGAGGCAGCAGGCTTCGGGTTTATATATTTTTCGGGAGTGGGTCTTGGTCACGGGACGCGGAAGGAGATTTTGGATTTTGATTCTTCATTGGTGGATTAGTGGGAGGTGTCAGGGGGTTGTCTTTCTTATTGGCAACCCGACCATTAAGTCGTTGTCGCCCTTTGATATTTATTTAGGGGTATCATTTCCTTCAGCGGCTTTCCAAAAATTCCGAGTTTTACTTTTGGGTCATGTTTTTGGTCAACATATCCTTTTTGAATCCCCTTAGTGTCTCGGATGTTAAATATTTAGGAAATCTGGACTTTGAAATTGCCGTCTGAAAGGGCCTGATCCCATCTTGTTTGTTGTTTCTTCCCTTTTTATTATTTCAACGGTTATCGACCAGCAACAATTAGGGCACTTTACGTTTCGAGTTTCGAAAAATATTACTCTGGTAATAAATTTTTATGGGGAGGGGACTCATGCGTTGGCTAGTCGATATCCGCTGATTCCTAAAATAATAGTTTCCAAGGGAAGAAAAAACATGTGTGTTTCTTATTGTTTTTGAAAGAGAGAAATCGTGGAGTCCACAGGACGTAACATGAATTTAAATTTATAAATAAATCTTGATAATTGAATGACATGGAAGTGAAGGTAAATAAAAAATATAGTGGGCATATATAAATATAAAAATGTATTATTTATATATGTATTAAATAAATTTATATAATATATTACATTAATATTAAAACTTACATTAATATTACTAATTATGGGGGCTTTTCTTTTCGCCCGTATATGTATAAGTTGCAGTGGAAGGTAGCGTTCGGTCGCTCGCAAAGGATCGCTAGGTGTGATGGTCCTTTAATGACGAGAATTTCGTGGTGTTAACGAAAGATGTATTTACAAGAATATATACAAGTTTGTACAATTTGTGTCTGTTTCGTATTATGCGCCTAAAGGCGCGTATTCCAAAAATATCTCACTACCAAGGAGCGTGGTAATTGAGATTACGCTCTCGGTATGAGAAATGAGGGGCCGTTACGGTTACCCGTATGGGGCCGTATGGGCACTCCGGTTCCGTTTCGGTGTCAGACTCGCTGGTGGTCCACCCGCGTGTTTGCGTCGCTTGAGTGCGGACCTCTATGCTCTGCGTTTGCGTCTCTTGGCAACGCACTATGCATGGAGGAGAGCGCGGTGACGGAGGCAGAGGTGAGGTCGGCGAGAACGGTCGAGCCTGTATATACCGCGGGCTCGTGAATCGTCTCACGCGGAGATCCCACGGCCCAAGAAATATCCTCGGCGGTCTCGTCCTGCGTGTTGGTGACAAAGAGATAGGAGTCAGGCGTCACGGCCGGTATTTGATACAGCGTATCTGAGGAAGGGCCCGCCTCGTCTCCGGATCCTTGGTCGCTGGAACCTCGGCTGCGTCTGCGGTCTCGGCGGATTCAGTCTCCGGCTTCGGCTCGTCGTACAGCGGTGGTGCCTCGGTGACGTCGCTTGCTGAACTGGTCGTGCTCGGCTCGTCGCAGCTTGGCAATTCCTCTGCGTGGTCCGCTCGGAGCTGTCTCCTCGGCATGACTACCGCTCGTGACTTGCTGGTGCGCATGAGTCCTCAGAATTTCCTATACGGATTGTCTTTGGAGTCGATTCGCAGAATTGGCTTCTCGCTGTATCCTTTTATACTGCTGCTCGTTGTTTTTCACTTTCGAGAATATTATTGATATCTTGCGGCGTCTAGCGGTGCCGCGCGGAGTTTCGCTCCGGGGGTGCGATTTCTCGGAGTTGGTGCCGGCGCGTGCGGCGCGCGCGGGGCGCGTGGTGTATAGTGGTGGTCGGGCGGCCGTTCCGGAGGGACGCCTACGGCCGCCACACTAATATTAAAACTTACATTAATAACAAAACTGGGAGGGGGTAAAGATGGCGAAGAGGAAAGACATGCAATGAAAAGGTAGAGTGGAAAAAGATGTGGAAGGAAAGGTTGGAGAAGAGTGAACGAGAAGAAAATGAGGTGATGGATAGTGGAGGCAGAGAAGTGGCAATGGAAATGAAGGAGTGAAGAAAGAGTGAAGATTAGAAGAGAAACAGCAGGTAGACAAGAGGATGAGTTGGCAGTCTGGAACGAGGAGGAACGAGGTGGTGGGGAGAAAATGGAAAGGATCGAGAAATCGATTGCAGAGGAAGAAGAGGATTGGACGGGTGGATCGAGAGATCGATGGCAGCAGTGGGGGAGAGTGGTGGTAGCGAGAGCGAGAGATCGACAGACGGGAGTGAATGGAATTGGTCGGAGAGGGCGAGAGATTGAAAGCCGAAGGAAGAGGAAGCAGAAGCAAGTGATTCAGAAAGGTTAAGGGACGGAAGGTACGAGAGTGTGAGACAAGGTGAGAAAGGAGAAAAGCGGACAAAGAAGAGGCATGGGAGGAGAAGAGCAGAAGGAAAGGAGGAAGGAGAGAGAGTTTGGAAGCAGGGGCGGAGGAAGAGGGGGAGAAGGCGAAGAGAGAGAGGAGAGAGAAGCTACAGGGAAACCAGAGGCGGAGGAGTGAAGAAGGAGAAGAGTGAAGGGGAGGGAAGGAAGAGTCGTGGTAGAAGAGGGAGGAGGAAAAGAGGAGGAGAATACGAAGAGGATACGGAGAGAAAGTGGAGGAGTGAGAAGAGGAGGAGGAAAGGAGACGAGAGGAGATGGAGGACTGGAGAGAGAAGCGGAAATGTAGAAGTGGGGGAAGTAGAAGAGGACGCGGAAAAGGAGGCCGAAGAGCGGAGAGAGGAAGGAGAGTGGACGAGAAGTGGAAGACGAGGCAAGAAAGAGGTGAGCGGGCGGAAAGCAGGAGAGAAACGGAGAAAAGAAAAGGAAAGGCAGGAATAGCGGAGGGAGAGGACACGGGAGGAGGAAGAACGGAGAGGAAGACGGACAGAAGGAGGAGAGGCACGAAAAGGAGGTGGAGGAGCAGAGAGAGAGAAAAGCGTGGACGGGAGGAAAAAGTGGAGAGAGGGAGGGAGAAGAGAGAACGAGAGGGAGCACATAGGAGGGATACGGAGGGAAGGCGGAACAGGAAGGAGAGCTGGAGAGACGCAAGGAGAGGAAAGGTGAGAGAGGAAGAAGAAGACAGGAGCCGAGAGAGGACAAAGAGAAAGGTGGAAGACAGGACTGACGCAGAAGAAGAAAAAGAGGATAGAGGGAATGGAAGAGATTAGGGAGGGAGGGGGTAGTGAGGGAAAAGGGCGGGGGTAGAGAGGGAAAAAGGAAGGGAGGTAAGAGTGGAGAATAAAAGGATGTGAGTGGATGAGAGGGAATGGAGATGGATAGGAGGAGAAGAGGGAAGGGGAGAGGAGTGGAGAAAGATATAGAATTGTTTAATTACAGGAAGGAAGGAGAGAGTGAGAAGGAGAACAAGGAGAGGAGAGGAAGAGAGAGAGAGAGAGAGAGAGAGAGAGAGAGAGAGAGAGAGAGAGAG
>NW_011965819.1:0-8288 GCF_000949405.1 Vollenhovia emeryi
TTCGTAATCGTTTCTTGTATTATAATATACATTATTATTATCGGTTTTTTATATTATGACATACATACTACTATTATTATTGCTGACATTCATAGTCGTATTTTATTTTCTTAAGATCATTTTAAGTAATGTTTTAAGATGCGATTATGGCTTTGTGATTCGTTTCTGATATTATGTTATATATATTATAATGTCCGATAATGTGTAATGTGTCATCAATATCATTGATTTATTTTAGAAGTTGACAATGGGAAAGAGAATTATTCTTTTAATATGGTAAGTAACCATATAAATCCTCAGGAAGTTTCGATCCTTAACAAGGATGATGAAAGAGAAACAATTAATTTTGCAACAGATGAAATGTTAGAAAGTGTACAAATGGAAGATTCAACTGTGTAAGTGTTCACACTTTTAATTTATATTTATTCAATTGTGTAAGTGTACACACTTTTAATTTATATTTATATTATTACATTCTTTAATTTATATTATATACAGGGTGATTCAGACCATCCGTACAGCCCTTTTATTTCGGAAATAGAACATTTTAGAGAAAAATGTTTCAGACAAAAGTTGTATGGCTTCGAGGGGGACATAAGATGGTATCATCGGTTTGACCTTGAAGTGTTATTTGAAGGTCACATGAAGGTCACCTTCAATTTCTTAAATGGAACCTACATTTTCTCATTACATATTCTTGTAGCTTATCTCTAGAGCTTTCCAAAACACTAATATCAAAAGTTTTTTCATTGAGTACTTTTCGAGTTATGAGGCTCCAAAGCAGTACTTTGCAGTACTTTGACGTAAAGTACAAAATATGTTGTATGTTGTTATGTCATGGTGTCAAGTAAATCCTTAGGTATTATTTTAAGGTCAAATTACCTTTTCACTGAAATCTGTAGTTATGCATGTTTAAAAAAATTCGGATCATCCTACTTTTAGCGCTATCCAGGAACAACGACGTGGACGTAGTAGAATTCTGTTCCCTTTGGGGTGTTGGTTTAACGTGAGTAATCCCCTTGCCTCTCACGTGGGTGCGTGTGTGTGTGCGTACGTGTGTGTGTGTGTATGTGTGTGTGTCTGTATTCAAGTTAGTTAGTGTTCAAAGTGAGCACCATTCTTTTCAATGCAAACGTCTACTCTGTTTTGAAAAGAATTGGTTGCTCGAAGAATTTCATCGCTACTTTAAAGATTGAATTGCTTCTGTTATCCTGTTAATCATGTCATTCCTTGTAGTTGGGCGATCACGGTATACTATGTCTTTAACCCTTCCCCATAAATAATAATCCAGGACAGTGAGGTCCGGTGATCGAGGTGGAAAATCGATTGAACCATATTTCCCTATCCACTTATTGGGAAACATATTATTTATCACTGCACGAGCAACTCTGGATGTATGTGACGGGCATCCATCTTGTTGGAACCACATATCCTGGCGCAATTGTAGAGGTAGATTTTCTAGTAACTCAGGAAGTTGTGTCTCTATCAAAGCTGCATATTTGGCGCCGTTTAAATTTTCATGAAAGAAAACAGGACCTACGACTTCATTTCCAATAATGCCGCACCAAACATTTACTTTCCAAATATGCTGGTGATCAATTTCTCTTAACCAGTGAGGATTATTGTGCGACCAATAACGACAGTTCCACGTATTGACATTACCATCGTTTTTGAATGTAGATTCGTCAGAAAATAAAATATTTTGGTGGAAAGTACGTGATTGTTCTCTTATCCAATTACAAAATGTAAGCCGACTTTGGAAATCAGCATCATTTAAAGCTTGATGAAGAGACATTCGGTAAGGGTGAATCTTATGCTGACTGAATATTCGCTGGATACTAGTATCACTGACGCCAGAATCTATTTCTCGGCGCTTCAAGGAATCATGAGGGTTCAATTCTGTCGATGCAAGAATGTCAGCTTCTCTTTCATCCCTAACAGCACGCCTAATGAAACACGTGAGAGGCAAGGGAATATGTAATGAGAAAATGTAGGTTCCATTTAAGAAATTGAAGGTGACCTTTATGTGACCTTCAAATAACACTTCAAGGTCAAACCGATGATACCATCTTATGTCCCCCTCGAAGCCATACAACTTTTGTCTGAAACATTTTTCTCTAAAATGTTCTATTTCCGAAATAAAAGAGCTGTACGGGTGGTCTGAATCACCCTGTATATACAGAGTGAGGCACCGAACTTTCATATTTCGAAGAACTTGTAAAATATAAATTGTACGAAGAATTGTTACATATAAAAGTTGTATGATTTTGAGGAGGTTATCACATTAGTGTATAAATTTTTTTTAAATATGTGGAGGCGTTTAAAAATTTCAAGATCAATTTAAATGGTTTTTTTAAATGAAGCACCCTATTTTTTGCAGTCTTATTTTTCTACTAATTTATTTGAATAATTTTTAGTTGTATCAATTTTTTGTTTTTATCATATTTTTGAGATAGTCAAAAAAATAAAACGTAATAAGGAGTTGGAGTTGAAACTATCAATTTCTCCAAGAGAGTGATAAACTCTATGAAATGTCCATCGAGATGGTTGATTTCAAAATTTCAAGATATTTTTCAGCATACATAATTTTAGCTCTTGTTGTATTTTTACTACATGTACCTACCATAAATCAAAAGCACATCTAGCATCTCACGATTAGTAAATTTCATTTCTGCATTAATGTATGATACAGATCGACAATATCATTCATACTGAATTAAATGACATGGATGAGACATCTCTACCATTGTAGTTCATGAATTCACGATAAGTAAGTAATTTTTATCAATAAGAACAAGTGAGAATTCTGTATGAATGATATTGTCGATCTATATCATACATTATTGCAGAAATGAAATTATTGTATTAACAGACACCAACTAGAATAGTTATTTTATAGAGAGAATTATTTGAATGAGTTTTTATTAACAATTAACTATTAATGAGTTATTTACCACTTGCATTTAATTACATCCATAAGATATTATTTAATCTCCCTGTGTCTACATATACATATATACACTGAAAAAAATCTAATAGATTCAACCAGTCATCTGTTAGAAAATAGACGAATCAGAATTCCTTTAGGATTTACCAGATGTGTAGTGAAGTCTAACAAACTGCTGGTTATGAAATATCTTTTATGGTAAATCCTAAAGGAATTCTGGTAAATCCTAAAGGAATTCTTATTGGTCCATTTTCTAACAGACAACTGGTTGAATCTATCAGATTTTTTTTCAGTGTATACATATATCTAAGATAACGTTTCTAACTCTGTAAAATTAACATATTTTCTTATTCAAAACATCTTTATGTAAAAAAATATTAATTTAATAAATATTACGAATTTAAAATAACAAGTGCTACACACACATACACACACACGCGCACACACACGCACGCACGCACGCACGCACGCACGCACGCACGCACGCACGCACGCACGCACGCGCACACACACACACACACACACATACAAATATTATATACATATATATATATATATATAGTATACTAAGAAAATATGTTAATTTTATAGGGAAGTTGTAGGATTCGTTGATGAGATTGAAGGCCCAAAAATTGTGGGAAAAGCACAACATTATCGACTGCTTAAATTTATGTTGAATAATAATAGTCAACATCGGCTACAAGTTGTAGCTTGGAATAACGAAGTTGAACGAATACAATGTTTCATACAACCAAATAAGGTAATTAATAATTTTTATGTTTAGTTTACATTTACTTATGCATTATTTATATTTACAAATTATTATCGGAATTCAAATTAAATAAAACAACCTACTATCCAAATAGTTAAATGTATTTAAATAAAATTTTAATATTTTAATTTATTTTTATATTGTTCTTATATTTTATAGATTATACATATAGATGGTGCAAAAGCCAAAAAACCGAAAATTACAGATTTTAATCACGGTACATTACCGTACGAATTGATCGTATGTTCTAATACGATTATTAATATTCTTGGCACATTTGATATAAAGTTAAACATAAATGCAGTACAACCTCAAAAAGTTACTTTAACAAAAATACCAGAATATCTAAATTCATATATTGGTAAGTATCAATAATATTTCTGGACATTTTAATTTTTTTAAAAATAATTGTATGACTCTCTCTCAAATATAAATTATTAATTAAATTTTTTTCTGGTAGCAAGTTAGGTTAACTAATTTAAAAAAAAATCTATTACCATGTGTCCTTTGGACATTCTGAAAGTAGAAATTATAATTTTAAGATAATATTTGTAATTTTTAATGTTTAAAAAAATAGGTTTATGTATTTTTTTCATAAATAAAAGTAAAATCGTAAAAAGTAATTATATTTAAATTAACAAATTGCCTCAATTAAAAAATTAAATTAATTAATTTTTAGTTGTGTGCGGTTTTATAAAAACCAATTTTAATATGTTTTCACCAAATCATGAAGTATGTGGTTATGGCTCAATCACTGACGGCACTTATAAATTAGAAATTCAAATCACGAACTTCGACAACTGTGTAAATGATTTTATAAAAGGCCAAGAAATAGAAGTTAAAGGATATGTGAAAGTAGCAAGTTAATATTTTATTATATATATAATAAATAAATTTTTTAAGAAATAGCTATTACTTTTTATTGATATTTTCATTTCGTGTACTTATACAGATGATATTTTTTACTTGGAGGTGGATAATGTATCAAACATTACATTATTAAAAGAAAAAATGACATTTGCAAAATGTTTAAAAGGTACAAAACCTATAACAAAAAGAATTAGGGAAAATATTGAACAAAATGTTCCGAATAAAATTACTCGTATGTCATTTTTTATACAAAACTTTTATTCTCTCTCATATAATGTAAGTATCTTATGATTGAAGTATCAACAAAACATATAATTACTTTATTTAAAAAACATAATATTAATACAATTAAAAAATTAACATAACATTTTATTAATTAATTGTTATTTAAATATTAAATTTATTTTACAGATTCAATCGTTATTTAAAAATGTTTTTGCATTTAATAATTTAATTTACGTAATTATATTTTCCTTTTTTAAATATTCTTGTGTTAACGATGTCGTGATACATAATAGAGTATTGGTATCATCTCATCATGACGACATTTACTTTTTACAACAGTTTTATGTTCAATGGTTAGTTAACTCATTCTTTATCTCTTATAAATATTATATTTTTTTAAGTATTCAATAATTTTGCTAAAAGTAATATAATCTTTAGGTAAATGATAAGAGTTTGTGTTTTACTGAATCATTTTATGATGTTATTATGCTTAAATTGGTTCTATCTGAATGTTGAATCTACGTGTTTTTTGTGCTAGCATCATATCATATGTATTGAGAAACTTATTTACAACAAAGTCTAATAAAATATTTAGGTAAGACATTTATTCTAATTAAATCTATAGAATATAACAAAATAAATAAAAAAAAATTTATTTAAGTGATACAAAATAGAGCATTCATATTATATCGTCATAATGGCATTGATTTTTTGTCACAACTTTATATTTAATGGTTTATTAATTCATTCTTTATCTCTTATAAATATTATTTATGTTATTTCTCATTTAATAATTTTACTAATTATAATCTTTAGGTAAATAATAAGTGTTTGCGTATTCTTGAGTTACTTTATAATGTTCTGTTTAAATTCGTTCTCTCTAAATTTCGAGCCTACGTTTTTCCAGTTTTTCTTGCGCATAAAAAACCTTATTTGCAACGAAGTCTAATATGATGTTTAAAGCTAATACATATATATATTTTACATAATTATATAAAATATAACAATTTAAATTGAAGATTATAATAAATAATATTTTTTTATCTTTTTCTATATGAATATATTTGGAGCAATGAAAAATTTAATTGGTTTTTAAGTTGATCTCACTGCAAATTGCAATTTTAATAAAATGTTTAATGGAAAGATATGTATTCTACATAATTATATAGAATATAAAAAGAATTATATTTATATTGAATAGTTAACTCATTCTCTCTTTATCTTTCATTAATATTATATTATTTTTAATCATTTATTAATTTTGTTAAATATAATCCTTAGGTGAATGTTTAGACTTTGCGTCTTCCTATATAATATTCTGCGTCAATGGCCTATTTCTGAATTTCGAGTAATTTCATCCAAGAATATTATAATGTTTATTTTCCTCATATGCGTAACTGTTTACTTTGTTACCAAACAAGATAAGATAAATTTTATATTGATCCATTATCGTATTGATCTATAATAGAGTCACTTCACTGTTCTTTTCGATTTTGTTCGAGTTTTCATATATAGCAATGTCTTTAATAACTATTATGAAAGATCTAGAACTCTGTGTATTACAGGATAAATAAGAGGATTAGTCATCGAATATTAATGTCAAGCAAAAAAGATCTCAACAAACACAGAATATAGATGCTAGCAAAGAGATAATAGATGTAATAGAACAGATGTTATATGGTAAGTATATGTATGTTATATGTATATTTTATATAATATAACAAATTCAATTGGCTAATGAAAAAACAAAATACAGTATATAATTCTTTCCTTAATACAAATCGCACTAAATGGATCATGAACACCAGCAGTAAAGAAGTCCCTAAACACATTATGGACTTTTTAAGCTTAGGTGATAAGTTTGGCTTGCCCTTTAACCATAGCAATAAAAATGACCGCTTGAAGTATGTACTGGACGTAATAAAAAACTTCGAATGTAATAGTTATAAGATACCTGACAATATAATAGATGACACACGCTTGCGTATCGCCACTTCGCTCAGCAAATCCCTTCGTAAAACTAAACATATACAGTTCATGGAGAGAAAGTTACTAACAGATTTCACTGAATGTAACAAATTCCTCCTTGAAAATAAAGACATAATGGTCACTAAAGCTGACAAAGGCCAAGTAACCGTAATCATGGACAAAAATAAATATGTAAACCAAATGAAGGATCTACTGAGCGACCAGACAACCTATAGGAAACTATCAAAAGACCCTATATACTCAACCTCGACAAAACTTAATAACTTGGTCAAGTCATGGCGAAAAAATGACATCATCGACGAACACACATATTGGTATCTAAATTGTACGAACGGAAATACCCCACGTTGTTACGGTCTGCCTAAGATCCACAAGTCTGGCCTTCCCTTAAGGATCATAGTCTCCTCCGTAGGTAGCCCATTGTATAATGTGGCACGTTATTTACACAATGTATTACATAAATCAATTCCTAACGCTCAGTCCTTTATAAAGGATAGCTGGTCATTTTTACCTCAATTAACAATATAAATATTCAACCTAATGAATTGATGATCTCACTGGATGTCACTTCTTTTTTTACAAACATACCAAAAGAGTTAGTTCTAAAAGGCATTGAAAAAAGATGGAACTATATCTCCAAGTCTACCAAACTTAACTTAAATCAATTCTTATACGCGATAGACCTTGTCCTAAACTCAACCAGCTTTACCTTTGAAGGACAGGCTTATGAGCAAATCTTCGGCAGTCCGATGGGATCTCCACTTTCACCCATACTAGCGAATATTGTCATGGAGGATTTGGAAACGAACTGTTTAGCCAAACTTGCGTTTGAGGTTCCTTGTTTCTACAGATATGTCGATGATATCTTCACGATACTTCCACGTGATAAACTCCCAGAAGTATTAAATGTTTTTAACGAATACCACCCACGTTTGTCTTTTACATATGAAATGGAAGAAAATGAATCACTTAGTTTTTTAAATACAATAGTACTCATTGTCAGAGAAAATAACACACTTATAACCAATTGGTACCGTAAGCCTACTTTTTCAGGTCGTTACATTAACTTCCACTCAAACCACCCACTCAAATATAAAATCAACACAATATATAATCTCATTGACCACGCCACCTTGCTTTCCGACCAACGGTTTCATAAAACAAACATCAAAATAGTTGAAGACATACTTTTAAACAATAGCTTCCCGAAAAAACTAATTAGAAAACACATAAAATTACGCACAAAAAATCTAACACACACAAATAATAATACACCACATAATATACACACCAATACAGACTATATAACTATCCCATACATAAAAGATTACAGCGAAACCATTAGTCGAATCCTCAAAGATGTTAATTTCAATGTCTTATACACGGTCCCCAAAAAACTCGACTGTATAATAAGACGTGCAAAAGATAAAATCGACGTGACGAAACAAACAGGCGTGGTATACCAAATAGATTGCTCTCAGTGTG
>NW_011965820.1:0-8292 GCF_000949405.1 Vollenhovia emeryi
AAAAGAACTGTGTCCATTTGCGCCGTGTTCAACATTGCGATGTGAAACTTTTCTGTGTCCAAAATTTCTGTGTCCAAATGAACCGTGTGCAATATTCCGTGTCTATTTGCACCGTGTCCATTTGCACAGTGTCCACTCGTACTGTGTCCAAGTGAAGGCCACTCTTTCCCGGCGGTCCGACCCTCCGATCACGCCGGTCCTCTCCGGATTCGGTGGCCATCCGCCCGCGGTTCTCCGCCTGGCCCCGCCTTCCGTCCCTCGCCTCTCGGGCGCGGCTCCGCGTATTCGGGCCCCAGGTCTCAGGGCGGCTCGGCCCCTCGGCGCTTGTCGTCCGTCGTCGCCACGCGCCCTCGCCCCTCGACTCGCCCTCCTCTCGTCTCGGCCCCTCGGCTTCTCCGCGGCCGCCGTTCGCCGGCATCCTCGCGCTCTCGCCCCTCGGCTCTCCTTCTCCCCGTCTCAGCCTCTCGGCTCCTCCGTCGGTCCGCTCCCTCGACTGTCAGGATGGCGCGGTGGCGCTCGGACGATTACGCGATACAAGAAAAAAAAGACAAAAGTTTACGGATAAGCGGATATGCCAAAAAAACGTTCTGGTGCGACCCCGGGAGGTTTCCCTACGGACCTCGCGCGGATTCTCTTTTCCCGGGCGGACCGACACCGCGCCTTGGGACGGCGGCGAGGAGCTGGCACGCGGCAGCTATTCCGCTATGTCACAGTTCATAGCATCGACTAGGGATGGGAATCGGAGAGATAGTAATCGATTAGTTCTTTAATCGATTACTTAGCGACGGCCGATTTTAATTAATCGATTATCGAATATAGGCTATCGATTGATCGATTATTTATTATTTTTATTTATAAGGGTTTTGGTGCTAAAGGGAACTTTCTAGCAACATATACGGACAACACTGTGTAACATAGTAAATCATTTCTGAAGTAAACCCTGTATGTCGAGGCAAATAAAGACAAGGCTAGGGGTACTTCTATAAATATGAAATAAATATATTTCGCGTATGTGTCGGCGGTGATAGAAAAACTAACTGGCATTTGTCAAATCGATAATAGAGAAACATAATGAACACAGTCGCATCTAATGAATACAGTTGTGTATGAATACAGTGTGACGTGACATGTGGACATTCACAACATTCCTCCCCTCTTAAGATGCTTGGTAACGGTCGGGGGGAATTCCTTTGGTCGATCGGTCTGATCGTCGGGGTTGAAAATCTTCCTAGTCGACTGCCGAAGTAACTACTGGTTCTTCGATGTCTTCAACTGCATCTTCATAGTTGGATTCATCAAGCTTCGGCGGTTGATTGATGTTGATGTCCTGTTGAGGTTGTTGAATGATGATAGGCTCGGCTTCGCCTGTCAGAGTAGTTGTTTCAGGCCAATCGGGGATTTCGAAGGTGTCATTGAACTCGTTTTTGGTGTAACGAGTTTTTAGCTGGTTTGCGTGAGCTTTAATGACTCTCTGGTTGCTTGACAAGTCAAGACGTACGTTGTAGTTGACCTTTCCAACTTTTTCGATGATTGTAGCAGGAGTCCATTGCCACTTGTCCGTTGAAGAGTGGAGCTGGTAATAGACGTGGTCACCCGGCAGAAACTGCTTCCACTTGGCTCCGTGATGATTGTTGAACTGATGTTGCATCTGTGAGTTGACGTCGGTCCAACATGGCTGTTGTGGTTTAAGGAGATCCAGCGTGGTCTTCATTCTGCGACTGTTGAGGAGCTCTGCTGGAGATTTGTTGCCGAGATTGTATGAAGGCGTAAATCGGTAGGAGAAGAGAAATTCTCGAATTTTTTTGGTCAACGTTTCCTGTTGCTTTCTTGTAGCCTGTCTTAAATAGGCCGACGAATTTTTCTCCCTGGCCTTCCGATTGTGGATGATACGGCGATGAAGTCAAGTGTTGAATGCCGTTGGAATTGCAGAAGTCCTTGAACTCAGTGGAGATAAACTGCTGGCCATTGTCGGTTACAATGGTGTCTGGCAAGCCATGTTGAGCGAAAACATTCTTGAAGAATTCAATTGTCGTTGTGGCTGTTGTCGATTTCGTTTTGAAGATTTCTGACCACTTGCTGAAAGCATCGACGATGACCAGAAATGAGAATCCGTCTATGGGCCCAGCATAGTCTGCATGAATTCTCGACCAAGGTTTTTCGGGCACTGGCCAGGGCTGCAAGCTGCACTTGATCGGAGCTTTGGAGACTGTTGCGCACTTCTCGCAGGTGCGGACGAAGCGCTCGATGTCTTTGGTGATGCCGGGCCAGAAACATTTGCTGCTGGCGAGCAATTTGGATCGACACTCGCCTGGGTGGCCTTGGTGAAGATGCTCGAGAACTCGTTGACGGTGAATTTCGGGTACAACGACTCGTTCGCCGTAGAAAATGACATCATTTGACACTGAGAGGTTGTCGCGAATCAAAAAGAAACCTTCCACTTGGTGATTTCGGATTTGATGTCGTTTTTGTGGCCAATTTCCTTTCTCGATGAAATTGTAGACTGCGGTGAGAACTGGGCAGTCCTTTGTTCCTCGCTGGATGTCCTTGAAGGTGACTGGAAGGCCTTTGACCGTTTCGATGGCGAAACTGTAGACGACGTCCTTCTCCTCTTGAAGCTGGACTGAAGCGATTACCATGTCTTCGTTTGATTTGTTTTGATTTGATATGAGTCGCGAGAGGACATCGGCGTATCCGAAGCTGTCAGTGTCCACGTAATGAATGTCGAAATCGTAGGCTTGAGCGACAATGGCAAATCGCTGGAGTCGAGCCGCTGAGTGAGCCGGGATGCCTTGTTTTGATCCGAAGATTCGCAGTAACGGCTTGTGATCGATCTGAGCAGTGAAATGTCGGTTTGCGATGTACACGTGAGCCTTCTTGAGAGCGAAGATGAACGCTCGCGCTTCCTTGTCGATTTGCGAGTAGCCCTTTTCAGCTTCGTTGAACGTACCCGACCAGCACATTATCGGGTGAAGACTTCCGTCGTGAAACCGATGCATAAGAGTCGCTCCCATTCCATATGCTGATGCGTCGGATGCCAGTACAAACTTCTTCTTCGGGTCGTAGTGAGTCAAGACGAGATCTGAAGCGAGGATCCTTTTGAGCTCGATAAAAGCGTTTTCGTGTTCCTCCTTCCACTCAAATTTCGTGTTTTTGCAAAGGAGGTTGTCCGCGTAGCTCTTTCATGCTCTTGATGAATTTTCCGTAGTAGTTGACCGCGCCGATGAAAGATCGAAGTTGCGAGACGTCTTGAGGTCTTGGCAGGTCCTGAATTTGCTGCAGCTTGTCAGGATGTGGTCGGATTCCTTTGTTGTCGACAATATGACCGCAAAACTCGACGGAGGATTTTCCGAATTCGCATTTCTCGGCCTGAAGTCTGAATCCTGCGTCTTGAAGTCGTTGAAGTGTCTTGAAGAGTTGCCTTTTGTGATCTGTTTCGTCGATTCCGGCTGTAATCATGTCATCAATGAAACCGAATGTATTGGTACCGCTGAGAGTGGTGTCGATGAGACGCTGGAAAATTGCTGGAGCTGTTTTAACGCCCTGCTGAAGTCGGTTGACTGTGAATAAATCGAGATGCGTGTTGATTGTCATCAACTTTTTTGAGCCGTCGGCGTCGTCGAGTTCAACTTGCCAGAAGGCGTCTGACAAGTCAATTTTGCTGAAGGTTTTCTTGCCGGCCAGATGCATAAAAATTTTGTCTGGAGTTGGTAACGGATGTTTGTCAGACTCGAGGCTGTCGTTGAGGCCCGTCAAGTAGTCTGCACAGATGCGTAGTTTACCGTTTTTCTTCTTGACAACGACAATTGGCGCTGCCCACTCGGAGTATTTGCACGGGGTGAGTATTTTCAAATGCTGGAGTCGCTGAAGTTCTGTTGCGACTTGGTTCTGAGCTGCGAATGGAACTGTTCGGGGTTTGCAGAATTTGGGTTTCACCTGTTCTTTCAGCACGAGGGACGCTTTTGTCGTGTTGCATCGGCCAAGTCCAGCTGAGAAGAGAATTGGAAACTTCTTGATAACCTCGGCGGTGAGATTGTTGCTTCCGTCGACTTGAACTGCGTTGCAGATTCGGTTGATTGGTGTGTCGCAAAGGTCAAACTTATTGATCCGGTCATTTCCGAACAAGTTGAGATTACGCGATGAAACGTAGCATTCGGTGAACTCCTCACGACCTTTGAATTTGACGACGCACGGGAAAAGTCCGAAGAGTGGGACCGAGTCTCCCGATGCACTTTTGGTTGCTTTTGTAACTGGTTGAAGCGTCGGTCTTCCGAGATGAGCCCAATTCGATTTTGAGATTATCGTGATGTCTGATGCTGTGTCGAACTGCAGCTTAAGTTTCTTGCCGTTGACGTCCGGCTCAATGAATTTTCGCTGAATGTCGACTGAGTTGATGTCTGAGACCTGATAAGTCTGATGATTCATTGTTGGGTCAGAGAGATTTCGCAAGCGTTTCTGCTGGAGTTTCTTGATGTAAATTCGGGCTTTTTCGCAGAAACCAGGCTTGTGACCGGTCTGGTGGCAATCGGAGCACTCCTTGTCTTTGAATGGGCAATTGATGTGCCAGTGAACGCCATCGCAGAATTTACATTTCGGTTTCCAAGGTCCCTGATTGGAGTGGAAACTCGATGACGATTGTGAATTCAACTGACAATGAGACGAACTCTTGTTGGGAAACTGCTTTTGTTTGTTGTAGCCCTGACGAACTGCGTGGACTTCTGATCCTGAAGATGATACAACAACGGTCTCTTTATCCTTCTCCAGGCTTCGCATGCGATGGCACTCGTTGACCAGGTCGTCAAGCTGGAGTTTTACGAAAGCAGCGATCTGAGCTTGGTCGGTGAGCGCTTCGAATTGCACGTATTGGTGCTCGACTTTTGTCAGAAGTTTCTCGAGAACGCGTGACTCTTGTGGGCTTTTCAGACCACTGACAAAAAGCAAAACTTTGAAGTCATCGGCGGTGCAGCTGGTGATGTCAAATTTTTCGGCGTGTTTATTAATGCGAGCTGCATACTGGCTGTAGTCCTCATTGTCTTCCTTATGAAGGCTGAAAACTTTGTGACGAAGGCTAAATTTTGTCTGTCGGTGTCCAAAAAGCTTTTTTAGCGATTTAATAGTGTCAGTAAAAGAGATTTCATGTGTCTCTTTTGGTAGGATCGAATCTGCGTATCGCTGAAAATCCGGAGTGCTGAATTTTGTGAGGAGCAATCGGATTTTTGCAGTGTCGGTGAGATCATTATTTTCGACCTCAAAGATTGATTTGTATCGAGCATAGTACTGCTCAAAGACTGCGTTTTCGTCTGGGTTGTACTCGAATGGGAGCATTGAATCGGCCAGATCTTTGATCCTGCGAGAACTGGAGTCGCCGGGAAGGTTGAGTTGCTGCTCACCTCCGACGCCAGGTTGCTGACGCTGAAGAAGTTGTACGATGATTTGTTGCTGTTCGAGCATCTTTTCTTGCATGAGCCTTTGCGACTCAAGCAGAGCTTTGGCGAATTCCTCCATTTGATGAGGTTGGGTTGAGATGACGAAATCTATTGTACTCACTGCACTGTTTTCTTTTCACGCGCGAATTCTAATTCCAAATCCTCGTCGCCACTGAAGTAAACCCAGTATGTCGAGGCAAATAAGGACAAGGCTAGGGATACTTCTATAAATTTGAAATAAATATATTTCGCGTATGTATCGGCGGTGATAGAAAGACTAACTGGCATTTGTCAAATCGATAATAGAGAAACATAATGAACACAGTCGCATCTAATGAATACAGTTGTGTATGAATACAGTGTGACGTGACATGTGGACATTCACAACAATTTCATATTTGTTTGCTATTAAACAATTAAAGATAAAATAATTATCTGTATAACACTGCCAATTTGTGTCTGTTGGGACCGCGGGTATTAGAAATTCGCGGGCCTCACTTTTCCGTATTTATTTGCACGGCGCTATCGTCGGACACGGCGACAGGTGTAGCGACGAGGGCGAAGCACACGTGCGAGTCACGCTCTCTCTCACGGACCGCCGTCGAGTACAGATCGTTCGGAATAACTTTGTATTAAATATAGTGAATAAAGTAGTGTCTATCTATATGGTCAAATTGGAGCCTTCACATCTCTCGAACCTAACAGAATTGGCGACGAGGACGGATATTTGGCTTACAAATTTTGGCTAAGAAGGAAAATTTTTTTTCCTACAACGTGGCACGACATAACGTGGCAAGGCAGTTATACGAACTACGGGCATACTTGTGAAGGCAGAACAGCGTTTGCTGTGAACAATCCTCAAGAAAATGCCCGCCAGTGGTTCTACAACCGATACGATCCAAGAACTAGAGAGAGGACAGGGAATAGCAATCCCAAATTCTTTCACGATTGAAAATTTCAATCCTGAAATTACAACGTGGCGACGGTGGTTACAACGATTACAAGGTGCGTTCAAAATTTTTCGGATCGAGGGAAATACTCGTGTACCATATTTGCTGCATTACATGGGACCGAGTGCTTTCGATATTTTGTGTGACCGATTAGACCCGGAAGATCCATTCTCGCAAGCATACGAGACATTAACAGCCAAGTTGGAAGAATTTTACGATCCAGCACCATTAGAGATTGCGGAAAATTTCAAATTTCACCAACGGCGACAAGCAGAGGGCGAATCAGTTCAACAATTCGCAGCTACCTTACACAAATTAAGCTTACATTGCAAATTTGGAAATTATTTGAAAACGGCACTAAGGAACCAAATGGTTTTTGGACTTTCAAGTAAGAAAATTCAAACTCGACTTCTCGAAAAGAGGGAGCTAACGAGGAAGCCTTACATATAGCCACCACGATGGAGCTCTCGGAGCAAGGTGCTACATCGTTACAAAACGGCGCTACAAGTTCAGCAGCAGGCGTGGAATATTTACAGGCGGGCAAGAAGTCAACGAAGAAGCCTCAGGACAAATACAAAAATAAACAAGCGAATAAGAAGAAACTCGAGTTTACAAATTCTTGGAAATCAAATAATAATAATTCAGCTCGTCCAAATGCGAACAAAGGGGAGATTGAAAATGTTAAATGTTTCAGATGCGGCAAAGCACACTATGCGTCCAAATGTACGTTAAATCGGAATGTACGCTGCTTGGGCTGTGGAGGATCCGGACACCTTGCCAAAGTATGTTTCAAAAAGAAGGAGTCGGCAAACAATCTGGACGAAGTCTTACAATTAGAACATGCAGAGCAAAGAGATAAGTTTTTGTACGCTCGCGGTAAATGGAAAGCAAATTCGTTTCGAAGTTGATAGTGGCTCCGCAGTAACGATAATGAATCGCGAACAAGTACGTGACCTATTTCCAGGTTCGACAGTCCTCAAAACAAATCTTAATTTAGTTACATATTCAAAAACAGTTGTTAAAATTCTGGGCTACATAACAGTACATGTACAGGGTGTATCAAGACGATACAGAGCGGTATGACGGGTTGCGCGTCTGCCGGCATCAGGGGCACGCTGCGTAGTAACCTATCTGCATATAT
This sequence comes from Vollenhovia emeryi, assembly GCF_000949405.1. Taxonomy (NCBI): domain Eukaryota; kingdom Metazoa; phylum Arthropoda; class Insecta; order Hymenoptera; family Formicidae; genus Vollenhovia; species Vollenhovia emeryi. Next base: position 7,515 of record NW_011965820.1, read on the forward strand.
AGTATTTTGTCTGTCCATGGTCCAATTATAGAGTGTCCAATTTTAATTCGGCACACGGGCAGTAAATATTGTATAGAAAAACCTGTGTGCCGAATTAAAATTGGACACTCTATAATTGGACCATGGACAGACAAAATACTATCGTCGTCTGATCCGACGTTATTTTTTCCTTGCGTGACAACGCGAGGATTGAAAACGCGGTAAAGATGGAGCGTCCTCGTTATACTAACGAAGAATTGGCCAATATGGTATTAATCTACGGTGAATGTCGTAAAAATGGAAGGCAGGCCGCAATTTTGTACGCCGAGCGCTTTCCTGAAAAGCGGCATCCGGCACACGGGTTTTTCCATACGGTATTTACACGCCTTGTCCAGCATGGCACGTTACACGCGTCAACACGCGCAAGAAATATTTATCGTCGCCCGGAGGAAACTATTAATCGAGTGAGAGAAGCAATTTTAGAAAATCCGCACACCAGCACACGAGAAGTATCGGATATGATCTCGGTATGGACCATAACAAGGTGCATAGAATTATAAAGAAAAATTTAAGAATGCGTCCTTACAAGAGACACACAACTCAAATGTTGCTCCCCCAAGATTTGCTCCGTCGAGAAAGATTTTGTGATTGGGTCTCAGAACAGGTAAATTATATACTTTAATAATGTATTAGTTATATTTTAAGTTTTCAAAAGCTAAAAATAGCATAAAATAATCATACATACAAAATCGTGGCAAATAACTTTCGTTTACCGAATATTTTTCGTTAATGCGTTTCT
>NW_011965821.1:0-8316 GCF_000949405.1 Vollenhovia emeryi
AAACAGACGCTTCTCAATTGTACTACAATCAGTACCGTCTGAATATATGCTTCTGGCTTAGTTTGCTAGTATCGTCAAAATAAATGTTTCACTGAGATGTGTTTTATCTCTAAAATATATTTGAAATATTATAACTTTTTTTTAATACTAGACAACACAAGCGCGCGCTTTGCGCGCGCCATTTGCTCTCTCTAAAAATTCGCATGGTTTGACAGCTGCAAATAACACGACTGAAGCATGTCGTATTGGACAAGCGAGACAGTCAATCAGTAAGAGCAGACGCTTCTAATTTTGATTACAATTAGTACCGTCCAACTACACATCTGATATGTACATATTTTCCCAGTACCATCAGAATAGATGTTTCTGGGATTTATGTACACCAGTACCGTCAGAAGAGACGCATCTGGTTTTTGTTTCTAATTACTGTTTTACATGCTATCAGTACCGTCCATCTAGACGCATCTGATATGTACATATTTTCCCAGTACCATCGGAATAGATGTTTCTGGGATTTATGTATGTACACCAGTACCGTCAGAAGAGACGCATCTGGTTTTTGTTTCTAACTACTATTTTACATGCTATCAGCAAAAGAATGATACATACAAATATATGTAGAATGATACATACAAGTATTTCGTGAGCAGAAGCTAAAATTTCTGACATATGATGGGCTGTGTTCCGAAACTTAACATAAACGGTCAAACAACCTTTCTGGCCACGACCGTACGTAAAACACCTTTGCGATTTATAAGTTCTGCGATCATCATTGTCAGCTAATATTTTTCTATGTAATAAAGGTATACTAACCTTAGCCTGTATGTTTTCCTCACAACCAGTACTGGAAATAACCTATATTAAAAATATAGGTTATTTCCAGTACTGGTTGTGCACACATACACTATACACAGATTTTCCGTAGTAGCAGTGAATACTGGAACGCAGTCGGAATCTGTCAAATATTCCGAATCGTGTGCCACACAGAGCTACGTCTCGTGTACCGAGCGCACATGTATGACATGTGCCGCGTTTTGACAGTGAGTACGATATATCTGTCTTCGTCTAACGATTGCAGCGCCATCTCTTGCAAGATCCGGCAGCTACTACTAACGCAATATGGCTCCTTGCATCATACTGCATCTAAATTTTCATGTACAACTTTTTTCTATTAGAACCACTTTTTTTCTAGGCCTTCAATCTTACTTCTAATTGCACGATATTGTTCGGAAATGTTGTCCCTAGGGGGCTCTGGTGTCATTTTGTACCTATGAACTGTAGAATTGTTGTAAGAAGCAAATATTCTCGTCAAGTGACAATTCTAATTATTATTTGTTTGTTTCTGGTATGAAGACGACCAGCCCTCTCTTCATTTTGTGCGTACTTTCATTCTGCGCAAGAATTTTTCAATTCTGTAAAGCCAATTAAAAGTTATTCTAATAGAAAAAAGTGTCGGTATAGTAGTCACTCCAGCATCCCCTTAAAAAAGTATGGACATAATAATCTGCCTAGCGATGCAAGAACTCTTTTGCATACTCCAAGAAAAAAAACTACAGTTTCTTCTGTGGGGTCAGGTTTGTATTCACATTACGGCTTGAAAAAAGGATTACTCGATCAGTTGAAACATTTTGATCCAAAGAAAATTCCGAAAGATATCGCTCTACATCTAAATATTGATGGATTGCCTGTTTCGAAAAGTTCTCCGAGCCAAGTGTGGCCAATTCTAGTAAAAATCGTGAATTATCCTTATGCTGCTTGTGATCCGTTTGCAGTAGGAATTTTTCATGGCAATCATAAACCAGAAGATGTAAATTTATTTTTAGACCCTACAATTATGGAGTATTTAGAATTAAGTAATACTGGTTTTATTTTTAATAATCAGCGGTATAAAGTTTTTATTAAGTTGTTTACTGCAGATACGGTTGCAAGAAATATGATTTTATGTTTTCCTCCACACAATAGTAGATGTGGTAAATGTATACAAGTAGGCAAAACAGTACAGCATAGACGAGTCTTTTTGGAAAACGATTCACCTTTAAGAACTGATAATAATTTTAGGATAGATGTTCCAAATCAGTATAAAAATTTATTATCTTCTCTTGAAGGAATCGGAATGAGTTTGACAAATCAAGTTCCTCTCGACCCGATGCATTTGCTTGATGAAGGAGTAGGAAAGAAACATCTTAAGCTTTTATTAAACCTATATGGTAATAGCAATAAAGATGCTTTAAAAAGAATTAAAAACATAAATGATTAATACGTTTCTTTTAAGAAATGGGTACCATGTGAATTTGTACGTAAAACACGTACTTTTAAAGAGCTAGATAGATTCAAAGCAACTGAGTTGCGAATGGCTATTTTGTATACAGCACCAGTTGTATTTCAAGAAACCGTGCCCAATGAATTAATGCTTCATTTCAATGTATTAAATTGTGCATTACGTATACTATATGATGCAAATGAGTGCATAAAAAATAATCAGTATGCAAAAGATTTATTGATTTATTATGTAGATTGCATGAAAAGTTTTTATGGAGAACAGCATATAGTTTATAATGTACACAATTTAATCCATCTTCCTGATGATGTTTTGCGATTTGGACCATTAGATGGTTTTAGTGTTATAGATTTTGAAAATCATTTACAAATTATTAAAAAATTTGTCAGGAAAGGATCGTATGTTTTAACTCAAATTATGAATAGAATAAATGAGAAATCACAACTTAGGACTAGTGTCAGACATCATTCTATCTCTGAAGGTCGTCCAGTTTTGAAACAAAGTATCACCCAGCAACTCCTCGAAGGCTATACAAGGCCAGATAGGGCTATTGAATTTTCTAATTTTGTTTTGACAATTACAAATCCAAATAATTGTTGTTATCTCACTAATGGAAGCATTATTGTAATTAAAAATATCTGTTTCTCCAATGAAAGACCAGTCATTTTTGGACATAAGTACATGGATTGTGTTAGTATCGATAATTATCCAATAGATTCTCGTTTATTAAATACAATATGCAAGGCAAGAACTCTGTCTAATGAACTTCAAGTATGGCCCGTTGAAAGTATCTTTAAAAAAGGATTTCGAATTTTTTCGCGTGGATACTTTTATATTTTTCCGCTTCTTCATTGCAAACCTTAAATTTTTTTACTAATAATTTACATATTACATATTGTCTCATAAATAAAAAAAGGCAATATATGTTATATAATACATGAAATACTAATAACGTTAGTTACAAATTAATTTATTTCAAAAGATTTTTGTAATTTAACAGAAAATCATGAAACGTTATGAATGTTATGATTATTAAAAAAATTAAGGTATATATATTTATAAAAATACATTTTAATAATATAAATATAAATATATTCAACAAATATATTGTGTTGCTAGAACAATATTCGTTTTATATTTAAAATCTTAATAATTTTGCAAAGTATTGATTCGCAGAGGACTGGAAGGGCGGTGAATAGTAGGATTATTCATAGAACACTGAATTATATTCTGGTTAACGATACAGGCGTTACTTCGTTAGTACAAGCACAGAATAAGTAAGAATAAGAGGGACGCCTCGATGAAACAAAATAAACATAATGGTGAATAAGTCCCTAGGCGTGACGTGCATGAAGCCGTTGGCGCATCGCTCAAGAGCGCGATATCCGAAGAGGGCGATTCTCAATACTCCCCCACGAGGCGACGTCGGCTGGAGATTACAGTCAGTCTAGGCCTTTATTCCTAATAATCTGAGGCATTTCTCGTGTTTAGGACGTGGTAATCCCTTAGTGAGCACGTCCGCTGCCATTTCATCCGTTTGAAGATGTTCGATGGTGATGATCCCGCTTTTAAGTGCGTCACGAACATAGTGATGACGGACGTCGATGTGCTTTGTTTTAGAATGAAATGCGGGATTTTCGGCCAGTTTCTTGGCTCCGATATTATCGCAAAGAATCTTGATCTCAGCCTTCTCCGGATGACCAAGTTCCAGCAGGAATCGTTTTAAATGTGTTGCCTCCTTAGCAGCTTCGGTAAGGGCCATGTACTCGGCTTCAACTGATGATAGAGCTGTCGTTTTTTGTTTTCTCGATGCCCATGTAATGGGACAGCCGCTCAAGGTAAAGACGTATCCGGTGAAAGATCTTCGGTCCGTAGTGCAGTTTGCCCAGTCGGCGTCAACGTATCCCAGTGCAGGTTTTCCGGTCTTCTCGTAGGTGAGTCCCAGGTCAGGTCTTCCTTTTAGGTATCTCAGGACACGTTTGGCGGCTAACCAGTGGGTCGAGTCATGATTAGTGTTAAACTGACTAAGGTAGTTTATTGCATGAGCAATATCAGGTCTGGTGCAGATCCCCAGATACATCAGGGAACCTATAAGTTCTTGATATTGGAAAGTTGCTCCCCCTTGTACCGTTGTATTCGGTTTCTGTAGCTTCGTATTAGGTTCGAGTGGGGTGCAAACAGGTTTCGCCTCCGACATCCCAAAACGCTTCAGTAGATTCGCAACGTATCCTTTTTGAGTAATCGTGATTCGCGAGTCGTTCCATGAGAATTCCATGCCGAGACAGTGTTTAAGTTGCCCCAAGCTCTTCATCTCAAATTTCTTCGATAGATGCTGGTACAATTCAGCTATCCTGGTCTGATTTCTGCAGGCGACTAGAATGTCGTCTACATAAGTTACGATCAGCATGACTTCCTCGCCTTGTCCCAGGTGGTAGACACAAGGATCTGCGTGAGTCCTCCTGGCACCGAATGCCAGTAGAGCTTTACTAAGTTCGTCATGCCAACATCTTCCCGCTTGTCTCAGGCCGTATATCGCTTTATTGAGGTGACAGACCTGGCCCTCGTCGTTCAGATCCGTGAGCATCTTTTCTTGCGTATCTCGCTGTTACGTGGTTCGGTCTGGATAAGGTTCTTCAGCCCTTCGTGGATACCTTTCGGCGCCTCTAGGTAAACTCTTTCTTCCAGCTTAGCGTTGAGAAATGCTGTAGTTACGTCGAAGTGCTCGATCGACATGTTGTGTTCTGCCGCGAGCGCTACCATCAGTCGGACGGATTCGACTCTCGAGACAGGAGCAAAGGCGTCATCGTAATCAATTCCGGGCTGCTGTGCAAATCCTTTTGCAACGATTCGCGCTTTTCGTCTTTCCAAAATCCCTTCTTGATTGAATTTATTTCGTAGGACGATTCTGCTACCTAGGATCTTCTCATTCAGAGGACGGGGCACAATCGTCCATGTATCGTTCTTGAGGATAGATTTAAGTTCGACCGTGATAGCGTCCAACCATTCGTCAGCGTCTGGACCTTGAGTTGCTTCGTCGAGCGAAGCCTCGCTCGAATATGCCATTTCCGTTATGAAGTCCGCGAAGTTAGCATCGTGGAAGAGTCTTCTTGGTCTCCCCCTACGACCGGTACGCTCGATGCGTGGCCTGCCTCTACCGCGCCTGACGGTTTCTGTCTCATCGTCGTGTTCGGCCTCCGTTAGAGATTCTTCGCTTGCCTCGTCCGAAGATTGGTTGGAAGGCGGTTCGTTTGCGATCGGCGCAGTCACTTCGATCGGAAATTCGATGTGCTCATTTTCCTGTCCTTCGGTTTCTTTCATGGAGTCTTCGTTGTATTTCGCTATTGGGGGCGCATCTTCAGGGGTACGATCCATCACCCGGATGTCTCTGCTGATTACTATTTTTAGCTCATCTGGAATAAAAATTCGGAAACCTTTAGATACCTCGGAGTAACCTACAAAGATACCTTTGCGAGATTTGGCGTCCCATTTGTCTCCGTGCAGCTCCCTATTCATAACCATGACTTGACTTCCAAACACCTCGAATGTAGACACATCTGGTATTTGTCCGGTCCATCTTTCGTACGCAGTTCGTCCCTCGAGAGTACTAGAGGGGCACCTATTCCGGATGTGATTAGCTGTATTGATTGCCTCCGCCCACATAAATTTCGGCAGTGACGATTCGTGCAAGAGACAGCGCGCCATGTCCACCAAAGTCCGGTTTTTCCTTTCGGCCACTCCGTTCTACTCAGGTGTATATGGGATCGATAGTCTTCGGCGAATCCCGTTCTCCTTTAAAAATGCATCGAAAGCTGAGTTAACGTACTCAGTGCCGTTATCGGACTGTAAGCATTTGATTCGCCTTCCGGTCAGGTTCTCTACCAGGGCCTTATATTCCTTGAAAGCTTGGAAGGCGTTGCTCTTCTGCCTCAGGAACCTCACTTCGCACCACTTGGAGGAATCGTCGATAAAGGTGATGAAGTAGCGCGACTTTCCCATTGATTCCGTCCGCATGGGTCCGCACACGTCGCTGTGGATGATGTCAAGCAGTTCCGTTCGTCGCTCGGATTTCTTGGGCAGTGGTTTCCTTGACATTTTTCCCATCGCACATGCCTCGCAGTTGTATTCATCGAAATCTCTTCCGATCTTCGGCCCTTTTATTGCGCCTTCTTGCGTGCATTTTCTTTGAAATTTAAGTGACCCATTTTGCGATGCCAGATTACAGTTGATCAAAGTCCGGTGTCCTTTTCGTCGTTCCATTCCGCGTTAGCACTACTTTCGAGAGTTTTAGTTTCCAAGCAGTATAGTCCGCTGCTCGTGCGGTCGGCCTTCAGTATTGCGTTCCAATTCTGGTCAACTACGGTGGCCTTTTCCTTCTCGAAAACGACTCTGAGACCTTTGTCACAAATCTTGCCGACTGATAACAAGTTTGTTCTCAGGTCCGAGACGTAAAGTGCTTCAGATAGCTTTACATTCCTTCTGCTTTCGTTGTCCTTCGTGGTGAACGTAACGGGCCCTTTTCCTTTCACTTCGGCGAAAGCGTTATTTGCGAGGTGGATTCTGCCATTGGTTCGTGTGGTTATTTCCATGGAGTAACCATTCTCGCTACACATGTGAGATGTGCAGCCGCTGTCCATACACCATGGTCGTTGACTTCATGTTTCCTCGGACTTGGATCCCGTTTCTCGACGTTTCGGCTGTTCGTCGGAGCTTGCGCAAAGACAGAGGTCTTCCGCCGTTTTGGCGTCCTCTGAATTTTTGATCTTCTCCGTGCAATCAGAAGCTTTGTGACCCGGCTTCCGACATCTATGGCATTTGTATTTAAATGGTTCTTTCTTTTGTGAGTTTGAGATACTTGCCTCGTTCTTTCCTCCGTTGTCGCTTCTTCCTCTGGTGGGCTTCTTCTTGCTGAAGTATTTCTTGGCGAACATTGCTGTCGAGCTGCTCTCTCTTTCGTCGCTCTTTCTTGCATCGTTTTCCTCCATTATTTTGATCCGAAGGGTTTCCGGTGAGGGCAGTACGTCTCTAGATTCGATAGCGCAGCGAAAGTTAGCAAATGACGAGGGTAGGCTATGTAATAACATTACCGATAGTAGATCCGGGTTAATTTGAATATCCATTTCATTTAATTTGTCCACAGTGTCGAAAAAGGACAGCATGTGTTCCCGTACGTCTTCTCCTTCGTGCATTCGGTGGTATGTGAGTTGCTTAATCAATGTTGATTTTCTGGCGGGTCCGGTTGATTGGTAGATCGCCTGTAGTTTCGTGCATAATTCCCGTGATGTGTTGCAGCCTTTTATTTGCTTCAATTCAGATGGTTTAATGCACAGGATAATATCGGCCTTCGCCTTCTCGTCTTCGGCTTCCCATTTTCTAGCCTCCAGCAGTGATTGAGCGTTGTCAGCGATGATTTCCGGCTTCGGTTTTTGTCCGTTTACATATCCCCATACCTCGCTTTTTATCAGGATTGCTTGCATCTGAATCTTCCACGTATCGTATTTTTCTCGATTCAGTTGCTCGATCCTCACAGTGTTCATTCCGGCCATGATTGCGTGTGACTCGTGTCGGTTCTAACTCGTGTCGTTTTTGATTCCGAGATATTTTCCGCGCAGTGGACCGTATGTCCGTCTACTTTTTACGGTTTTTGGCCTGGGCCCATAACCTATTGATTCGCAGAGGACTGGAAGGGCGGTGAATAGTAGGATTATTCATAGAACACTGAATTATATTCTGGTTAACGATACAGGCGTTACTTCGTTAGTACAAGCACAGAATAAGTAAGAATAAGAGGGACGCCTCGATGAAACAAAATAAACATAATGGTGAATAAGTCCCTAGGCGTGACGTGCATGAAGAACGTAGCCGTTGGCGCATCGCTCAAGAGCGCGATATCCGAAGAGGGCGATTCTCAATATCTATAATAACACATGTTGTTCGCGATTCTCTTTTGGGAGAGCTCGCTGGACCGCTGCGGTTGGAAGCAGGGCTGAGAGGACTTTGCGGTGAGAGGCTCAGGGAACGAATGCTCGCGTGCGAGGGTT
>NW_011965822.1:0-8319 GCF_000949405.1 Vollenhovia emeryi
TGAGTCTAGACGCGGTGCGGCGAGACGCGGGAGCGGCGACGTAAACAACTCGCCGGCAACGGCGGGCTGTCCCCCCCTCCCCCCCTCGCCAGGCAATATCGATCGCCGGGCGGTCACATCTCGCTACGCGCTCGAATTGGACAGTGGGCAGGGCAAAGACGACGATTTTCGATAATTTTTTTCTCGTTAACTATTGCGAAAATTGCAAAATGTTTCAGGACTTTTCTATTCATCTCGATCCGTTCTACCTTCTCACGAGCTCTGGTACAAATGTTATGACTCACCCTGTATTACTGAATCAATAACCAAAAATCATACCCACATATTATCACATATTACCATAGATTATTCTAAATGTATAGTAATATGTGAAATATTGTTAGTCAATCTGTCACAAAATAACAAATATAATAATTCAAAATTAAATTAAATTCTCTTTCTCTTTGGCAACAAAAAATATAATATAATGTGAAAGGATTAGAACTATAAGAAATAAAGTACAAACTTACTAGTATTAGCAATATAACGGATTATTGTTTAGAGTATTGGCTGAGACAATGCTTTTAGTATCTCCCTTTCATAATATTCTCTATCCCTAAGAGTCATTGATCGAAGCTTAGATGCAATGTATGCGCCAAGCATATCAAATTCATCCATTTCTGGACGAGATACATTTTCTTGGGCCATATTTTTTATAGCATTCATAGCGTCTTCCATTAATTTAAATTTTTTTGTATCTCCTCGTTTCACATACAATGAATTCTCAGCCGAACGTTTTGTATTTAATGATGCAGATATAGGTTTGAATGGAGAAGTAACTACTTGAGATGGTATATTTGATGTATCCTTTCTTGACAATTCATTGATGCTGGTGGATGTAGTCGCAATTGAAACTGGACTGTCTAGGTTAGATTCTGACTTCCCCATGGTGCGCCACCTTGTCGTGGTGGGGGAGCTTAGGCGGGCGTTCGGTCGGAAACCGTTGTGTGCCGCTTTAGGCTCCGGCGGTTCCCTAGGCCGATCGTCCGCTGACCAAGGCGCACCGCAAGACTCTCCGCAATCCATTGCACGCCGGTGTTCCGGCAGGTTCGCGGGGGGTGTCTCCCTCGTCGCTGGGCTGGACGTGTTTGTCCTTCTCGGCGGCGGGGGAGGACCCGACCCTGGTGGTACGTCCGTGCTTGGGCGGATCACTGGGTGGGCGGGCAGAGAGGGGCCGGGCCCACAGTTACGTGGGCCTGGCAACGGACATCGCGGGCCGGTACCCCCTGTGTCTCGGGGCGACGTCCTTTCAGGGCGTGCGTTCTGGCATGGGGGGCCGACTCCGCCCGTCCGCAACGAGGTGACGGGCTACCGGGGCCGCTCGGACGTTTCCGAGGCGTGGCTCGGTGGCCTGGGACCCTCCGGAGCCGCTGGGACGTATTCCCTGGTCGGGGGCCGGAGGCGGGGGGCTGTCGTTGGGGTCGGGGGTGTCTTTCTCCCCTGGCTTGCGGCGGCAGTCCCTCGGACGAAGGGGCCTTTGAGGGAGTCACGGCCCTCATTGTCCCCAGCCGGGGAGACTCTCGCGATGGCCCTCGCGATCTAGCGGGGGTCTGCCCTGGCGAGAGAAGTTTGCAAGCCGGTCGCCGCGGCGGGCAAGGTGAAGGGGGGGACGGGCCTCCCCCGACACCCCATCCGTCCGCGGGGCCCCCTGCGTGGCGGTGCCTCTGCGGTGCCCAGGGAGTCGGAGCCCTGGGACCCCTGAAAGCTACTCCTCGGAGTGGTGAGTAAGGGGCTGGAGGCCAGTGCTGGGGTGCGGTTTCCCCCCGGCCCGTGCCATATCCTAGCTCCCCGGGAGGACTCGGGGCCTCTCAGTTCTGGGAGGAGGGCATGCCCTGGCTGGGGCAGCCGCAGAGGAAAGTGGGATCAACCGAGATGGCGAATAACAATCCTACAACCAAGGAGTGTAAAGGGGGGGATGCTGAGAGCGGGACGACGGCCGTGGTAGGTCGGATGGAGGCCGACCGGACCCTCTCAGCGGAGGAGAGGGAGGAGAGAGAAGGGTGGACCGCGTGGTGGCGGCAATATGAGGAGGCGCACTCCTCGAAGCAGGTGGGGACGGAGGGGTTTGAGAAGGACCTGCTGATGTGGCAGACTCTCACCCCCTTCGAGGCCGGTGGCAGGCTCCTTGCCTCGGCGGAAGATTGGCGCAGTTACGCCCTAGAGGAGGATAAGGTGAAGTGGTGGATGAGAGCACCAGAAGAGGAGAAAGAGGCGCATGAGGTGTTCGTCAAGGAGGTGTGCGCGGGAGTGTTCCACCTGACGGCGGAACTGGCGGCCTCACGAGAGCGGGTGGAGTACCTCGAGCAGGAGGTCTTGAACATGAAGACCCTCCTCAACGAGGCCCTGGAAGGCTTCCGGGAAGACCGCCGAGTCAACCTGGAGGCAGAGGAAAGGGGGAAGGAAGAGCGGAGGGCCCTGGAGGAGAGGGCCGAACAGTTGGAGGCGCGATTGGCGGAGGTGCAGAGGGATTCCTCCCTCTTGGCGAAGGCGAAGCCCGCCATGAGGGGGGTCTCAACTCAGGCGGAGGTGGGAAATGCCCCGAACAACGGGGGCACCTCTCAGGAGCTGCGGAGTGAAGAGGAGGTAGGGGTGCCGAACTGGGCGGGGGAATTCTGGAGCGAGATCTCCCGAGACCTGAGCGCCCTCGCCAACCGAATGGAGGCGATTGAGAGGCGGCTGGAGGGGACGGCCGTTAGAAACAAAGAAGAGAGGCCTCCCCTTAAGAAGAAGGCGAAGAAGACGGAAAAGGGCGGGAATCAAATCCCAGCCCTTCCGGCTCGGAGAGAGTCGGAGAGAGGGAAGAAGGCGGGGCGGCTTCCGGTGGGGGGCGGTGACAGAGTCGCTGCGCAACCCCCGCGTAGCCCCAGGAGGACCGCCGCCGTCGGTATTACAGTCCCTAACGGGACTGAGGAGACGTATGCCTCCATCCTCCGGGCCGCGAGGGACAAGGTGTCTCTCGACGGCTTGGGGGTGGAGGGGATGACGATGAGGAGGGCCACCAATGGAGGTCTCTTGCTGGAGATCCCCGGCGATGATCGGGTAAGGGGAGCAGATTCCCTTGCCGAGAAGTTGGAGGGCGCCCTGAGGGGCACGGGGGCCAGAGTGTCCAGGCCCGGTAAAACCGCGGAGGTGCGGGTGACGGGCCTGGACGACATGGTTACAGAGAGGGAGCTGGCCAGGGCTGTTCAGGAGGAGGCGGAATGCAGACCGGGGGAGGTCATCATACAGATGGTGCCTCGATACCCCGGTAGGCGGCTGGGAGCAGCGTACGTGCGGTGTCCTGCTGACGCCGCACGTGCGCTAGCTGCTAAGGGAAAGTTGAGGGCGGGCTTTGCCTGGGCTACAGTCCAGCTGGTGAAGCCCCGCCCTCAGAGGTGCTACCGCTGCCTCGAGGAGGGGCATCTCGGGCAGCGGTGCACAAGTGAGACGGATCGCAGCCAGCGGTGTTACCGTTGCGGGGCGGCGGGGCACCTCGCGAAGGGCTGCAAGAGGGTGGTCAATTGTCCGCTTTGTGCGGACCGCGGCGTTCCTGCGGGACATAGGCTGGGCGGAGCGGGGTGTGGGAGGATTCCCCCCTAATGGGCCGGGGCCCAGGGGGGACAGAACTCGCCCCCCCGTTCGACCCCCTAAAAAAGGGGGAAAGAGAGGGAGGGAGCCCGATTCAGCGGAGTCGGACTCCTCGGGGGACACACAAATAATGCCCCTCAGGAAGGAGATACCGGCGGTAGAGACGCGACTCCCCATAAGACGGCTGATGTCGAGCGGAGGGGACGCCGCCGGAGAGGATCCATGGAACTCTCCCCCCCATAGGAGTAGGGGGCAGAGAAGGAAACATCCTTCTCTACCCCGGGTCACACCCCCCCTGTGTGGCGAGAGAAAAGGGGGACGTTTAGGGGGGGAGGGTTTGGCGTCCAGGTCCCGCCGTAAGAATAGGCCTGGGGTATCTCCTGCCTGTCGTAAGAGGCGACTAAAACGAGACTAGCCGGGGAAGTTCGTATGGACCCCTGGCGGACGGGCGTGGGCTGGAGACCCACGCTCGTCCTCCCCCACGAGTAACTAGGGGGAGCGGCGAGGTGGCACCCTCGCCGCGGAGTGAAGGAGTCGGCCCTTTTTAGGGCTAGGGCCAGTCAAGGCCCATAGAGGTGCGCGAATTTACGCGTGGCGCGGGGACTGTGCGGGAAGACTGCGATGGTGTACCCCGGCAGCCCCCATATAGCGCATAGAAGTCCACCCCCGGTGGTTTTAGTGCGGTAGGCGTCTCCATTGCACACTGGCCTTGGGTTGCCAATTGCCCAAGTGCCAGGGAGACGAGTCCCACCCCCCCCCCGTCTCTGTCCCAGCAGGGCGGGGGGACGGTCCATGAGGATTTCCACCGGGTCAAAAAAATAAAAAAAAAGGTTAGATTCTGACGAGATGTATGATTCAGAATACTCGTATATAGAGGTTAGTGTTTCATTATGGTTTGTATCGTTAGATTCAGAGAACTTTGACGGAATAAGTATGTATTCCCAAAAATACAAATCAACAATTAACAACATTTATAAAAAGCAATATATTTTATATTGATGATACTGAATATACGTATCAATAAATAAATAAGTGATATACTTGAAACACTGGAAAACAAATACACAGAATAATATAAAAATGAATTACTTCTGATGGTGAGTTGCTATTATAATTAATATTTGTAGTCTTTGCTGAATTTTGCACATCACTAGAGGAATGAGGAACAGGTACAGATGAATTCATCGTCTCTTGGCGGCATAGAGAAATTTGATTTTGCAAGGCAAGGTTATCAATACTCTCAGACTGTGCGCACGTTCTTTTCAAAAATAAAAGCATTTTGTAATATTCCCACTTAGGCTTATAAATTTCATCAGTCCCTTTCCCACTACAACGAGCTTTTGATTCTCGTATCTTCCTTTCGTTTGCACGGAAAGTGCTTTCCATATTTTGAAATCGCTTATGAATTATATCTCCTGCAATAATTATGTATAACTTTAACATTGCATATTCTTATATTCAGTGACTAATTATTTGCGATATACATATTATATATATTCACACTATTGTTTTCAAAATTAAATAACAACGCAAAGAATTAACTGATCCAATACTCGTATATGTATAAGCGAAAAGTAGTTGTAATAAATAATATCTTATTGTTTAATTTTTAGAACACTGTTAAAGTACACGTTTCAGCTGTAATAAACTTTCTTCAGTACATGACAAAATATATTACAATAAATACAAGTAAGATCTAAATTTAATTAACTTTGTACACTTAATGATTAAAATACTCTTGATAATTATTAAAAGTAATAATATAGTAAAGTAAAAAATGAAATTAACCTGTAAAATTGGGACCTAGAGCTTCCGCTATTTGGTCCCAGTGCATTCGTTTTAAATCAACTCGACGATATTCCTCTTTACTTGTGTCCCACAATAAAGGACATTGTCTCACCATATCTATCATGGTACATTCAATGTCCTTGGAGAAAAGATCACGCTTTGGACCCATTGCATGAGCTAGGTTAGCTTGGCTACAGCAGACAACCGGTTAATACTCGCCCACCCATAAAAATGGATCACGTGATTGAAGCTCAACATTTTATTGGCTCGGATCGCGGATTACGGATCGTACAAATAGACAGTCGTCTATCCTGCGAGCTGCAATCCAGATCCCAAGTTGCCTCGCTGTGATTGACTGAATTTCGATCCGTAATCCGTAATCCCAATCCAATCCACGTCCGCAATACGTAGTGTGACACGGGCTTATCGTGTAGTGTTGCAGTCCTCCCCTCCCCCGCTTCCCCGCGGATCGCGTAGCGCCGCGGAATAATAAACGTGGAACCCCTCGACATCGTTCACCTTGATAAGAAAGTCACTGTCAGCAGCCTGGTTTCAGCGCTTGACCCCGTGACTCATAAGAATACGCGTCCAGGTGTTCGGGCTAATAAAAAAGTATCGAAACGATATCTGTTACATGTCACGTAGTAGATGTGACAGGTCAGCACCTACCGTGACGTCAAGGTCACGTGCTCTCCTCCTCCCGCGGTCCCCTCGCCGTGGAGTACCCCCTCCCCGCTGTCCCCTCGTCGCGGAGTTCCCCCCCCCCCCCGCCCCGCTCCCCCCTCGGAGCTCCCGGGGTAGAGTCCCCCTATATACCCTACTTTAATGCGAGCTGCATACTGGCTGTAGTCCTCATTGTCTTCCTTATGAAGGCTGAAAACTTTGTGACGAAGGCTAAATTTTGTCTGTCGATGTCCAAAGAGCTTTTTCAGCGATTTAATGGTGTCACCAAAAGAGATTTCGTGGGTCTCTTTTGGTAGGATCGAATCTGCGTATCGTTGAAAATCCGGAGTGCTGAATTTTGTGAGGAGCAATCGGATTTTTGCGGTGTCGGTGAGATCATTGTTTTCGACCTCAAAGATCGATTTGTATCGAGCGTAATACTGCTCGAATACTGCGTTTTCGTCTGGGTTGTACTCGAATGGGAGCATTGAATCCGCCAGATCTTTGATCCTACGAGAACTGGAGTCGCCGGGAAGGTTGAGTTGCTGCTCACCTCCGACGCCAGGTTGCTGACGCTGAAGAAGTTGTACAATAATTTGTTGCTGTTCGAGCATCTTTTCTTGCATGAGCTTCGGCGAATTCCTCCATTTTGTGAGGTTGGGTTGAGATGACGAAATCCATTGTACTCACTCGAAATCTATTGTACTCACTGCACTGTTTTCTTTTTACGCGCGAATTCTATCCCATCCTCGTCGCCACTGAAGTAAACCCTGTATGTCGAGGCAAATAAGGACAACCCAGATAGCACATGGACCTACTATGGACGTCCACTGGATGTTCGAAATCAGACATCAGGACGTCCGTAAGACATCTGAATAAAGTCCGACGTACATCCAATGGAAGTCTATAGGATGTCTGTTTTTCACAAATGTGGATGTCCATAAAATATCCATAAAAGGATCTAAAATGGACGTCATTTCCAATGCTCTACTATTCAAAATTATTACTAAAATAAACATTTAAAATTACATAAAAGAGAGGTTTATGAGCAATAATAAATTAAAAATGTAAATATATTTATTATAAATATCAATGCAAATGTGGTTATTTCTTCGCCAATATGTTAATCAATAAATCAATACAGCTGTTTTGACGTATCTGGCTTTTTATTCACGTTGTTACATTAACGACGTTTCGATCGTGAATTACGATCCTCTTCAGGTTTAAAAAAAGACGAACAAGAGCCAAACATTAGCTCGACCATTGTGACAGCAAAAAGTTGAATCTATGAACTAACGTTTTATTTCTTGTAAATAATATCCGCTTTTACTTGTACTTCATTTTGATGAACATTGCTTGTAAGTTTTATATATTCACTCTCGTTTTGCGTTCTATTGTTTGCGGATATTATTTAAAAGAAATAAAACGTTAGTTCATAGATTCAACTTTTTGCTGTCACAATGGTCGAGCTAATGTTTGGCTCTTGTTCGTCTCTCTTTAAACCTGAAGAGGATCATAATTCACAATCGAAACGTCGTTAATGTAACAACGTGAATAAAAAGCCAGATACGTCAAAACAACTGTATTAATTTATAAATATCAAGTTTAATACTTTAAATCACAATATGTATAATAGTTCAATCACAATTAGAGTTTAAGACATCTCATTTAAGGGGGCATATACACCTAGGAGGGTCAAAAAATCGATTTTTGGATTTATACATACGAGGTCTGTAAGTAAAGTAATGAGACTGGCCGCCGCGCGGCGCTCCAGTCGCTAGCAGCGCGCCCCCTGGAGGCGGGATTTGTAGTGGGAGGTCTAAGCTAAACAACGCACCGGGCGGCAGTCGCGTCCCAGCTCAGACGCAGTGAGAATTACGCGTGGCGCAAAAGCTGTTTTTGAGTTCTTGTCACGGCAGAAAACGTCAAAAATGGAGCGTTCGCTGGAGCGGCGCTACGCGATTAAATTTTGCTTTCACCTCGGCAAAAACCGCTTCCGAGACGCTTGCCTTGGTTAAAGAGGCTTACAAAGACTACGCCCTGTCAAGGGTTCAGGTTTTCCGGTGGTTCAGTGAGTTCAAGAACGGACGGGAGACCGTTAAAGACATGGAGCGATCTGGACGCCCTTCAACGAGTGGTTTGGACGAAAATGTGGCCAAAGTAAAAATTCTCCTGGACTCCGACCGTCGTTTGAGTGTAAGATTAATCGCCCAAGATTAAAACCACTCGTTGAAGGGCGTCCAGATCGCTCCATGTCTTCAA
>NW_011965823.1:0-8320 GCF_000949405.1 Vollenhovia emeryi
TCTCTCTCTCTCTCTAACTCACTCTCTCGCTCGTGTATGTACGTATGTGTCTCTGTTTCTCCTACATATACATGTGCGTGTATGTGTACGTATGTGTATGCGTGATATAAAGATTTAAATTATTTTTTTGATTAATTAATCTTCTTGCAAACAGGTCCTGTAGAAGATTTTAAATCTTTGTGATTTCCTCGTCGACAGCGGCGGTGGATCGGCAGTGGATGGTCCGCATTAACCTTCTCCTATTCTTCAGCCTTCCCTTGCTCCAACAATCTATATCTTTTAATCTATGAAATATTGTATAATCAATAATTTTATTTATAAAATAAATCACAAAATTACTTATCAATGGGTATTGTCTCGCGTGGATTATATGCGTAAAGGTAAATAGCCGGGCGTAAGACCACGTGAGACGAAATGTGCGTGATCGGTGAACACACATATTAATAAACATAACCCTCTTTTGACTACGACAGATTAGTTCAACGAGTCACGCTGCGAGATCTTGATTCAAGAAATCAATTGCAAAAAATGATTAGAGGTATGTTTGGATTGCTAAATATATAAAAGTGTGTATCTACATATCGATTATATCTACATTTCAGACAAATGATCTTGTAGTCTTGTTGATGGCGGCGACGACGGCGGCACTGATGCCAGTCGAGAAAGTTTGCCCACACGCAGCAGCGGTGGTGGGGGTAGGACTGGGGATAGTTCGTGCCCACCCGCGCGCGCGCACGCTTGCACACAAGCAACGAACCCTAAATGCGTGTGCACAAGTATATACGGCGCGTTGCTTGTGTGCGAGCTTGCGTGGCCGAATGGATCAACCCTACTCCAAGTGGGAAAACGTTCTCTGCTGGCATCACTTGAAGGCGGTGGATCGGCAACGGCGATTTAATTTTAATTCTCCTTTCTATCTCATGTTAACATGTTTAGAGGATTTATTAACCTGTTATTATGCGTGCGTGTGTGTGGGTCTCTCTCTCTCTCTCTCTCTCTCTCTCTCTCTCTCTCTCTCTCTCTCTCTCTCTCTCTCTCTCTCTCTCTCTCTCTCTCTCTGTCTCTCTTTCTCTCTCCCTCCCTCTCTCCCTCTCACCCTATCTCCAATATAAGACTACTTTATTCCTCTTCCTCCCCTCCCTCCAGCTTTCTATCTTCTCCAATATCAATTTTAGGAGGCATCGAGTATATTTGTATTGGAAAATATATATTTTTATTTTTAATTAAATTGTACAATTATTAACTATTTAAAATCATTAACATATTTAATTAATAAGAATATGATTATTTATTTCTAATTAGTAAACATTGAATAACTAAACGATAATTGCCAAAATACAATATTTTAAAATCCGTCGGCGTGTTATTTTAATAATAAAAATTGTTATATACTATATTTCTTTGAAAGTTAGCACGGCCGAGGCCACGTCCGCGTCTGCTCCAAAATCTAATTCCCCGTCCGCGCCAGTATCCACGGTTCGGTTCGCGTCCGCGTCCAGCGCGCTGTAATAAAGAATAACTATTTGTTATGATGAAAAGAGAATTTAGATTTACTTTTATATATACTTACGTTTAAAAACAACCATTTGGTTCAATTCTAGATTTTGTGAGGTTTGCAATCCTTGTGGGACTTGCGGAGGATGAGGGGGTAGCGGAGGTAAATTCGATCCGCTATGTCCCTGCGGTTCTTGCGGTACGGAAGAACATGTTGACGGTGGTGGCGGATTGGAGACGGAATATGCTGCTAACGCTAAATTAGCTAGAGCAAGTTGCCGCCGTAGCTCCTCGCATTCCTCCGTCGTTGAGACCTCTTTCCCTGCCGCGGTTTCGTTGGTCTCCATCAAAATACTATAAAACATAAGAAATTAGTATCTTTTATTTTATCATTTTTAATTATTTGAAATTTTTTCAACTTACTTTTCAGATTCCGACACTTTTAAAATTCTGACTGCTGTCAATTAGGGGATGTTAATTGATGAGCGTCAATAGTCTGAATATATCGATAACAAATTGTTTCTCACGTTTGGCTCACATCGTTTTGCGAGAATTGCTGTGATATCGAGCGTAACAGCGTTTGCAAAATAATTAAGTATTTTGTTAGCTGTAGATATAAACTTCTTACCGAATAAAGCGTTGAACATAACATCATATTTATAGATTCCATCCTTATATAATGCGATCGCAGAAAGTACTTATAAAGGTACATATTATTTTTACATAAAGTAAATAAAGCCCGAAAGAAGGCTGCAGTGCGCCTTATAAAACTCATCAGCTGTGCGCTGAGAGAAGGCTGCTGTGCGCCAAAAGGCTGCAGAGCGCCAAAATAATTTGCTGCTAAACGCAAAAAGAAGGCTGCAGTAGGCCTTATAAAAGTTAGCAGCTGTGCGCTAAGAGGAGACGTAAACGCGACAAAGTACCGCGGTTTACATTCCTATTTTAGATGAGTTAGTCTCTTGAAATATTGTAACTTTCAAAAGCACATAACTCCTAAAGTAGCTAACGAAAATATAATGTATTATAGTGTTTTGGAAAGCTCTTGAGGTAAACTATAAGAATATCTATTAAAAAAACGGGTTTGGATTAAAAAATTTCAAGGTCATCTTTACGTGACCTTGAGGAAGCTGTTCAAGGTCATATTTATATTACTATGTAATGCATTACTTGAAACCATACAACTTTCATGCTTAACATTTTTTCCATCTTACATATTTAAAAAGTTATTTAGAGTTATATATACCTTATGTATACCTTATAGGGATACATACAGACATACATGTATGTATGTCACGTGGCTGTTTTGACATTTTATCCTATGCCTTCACTATTTTGACATTTGGCTACTTTGACTACCGTCGTCAAAATTTTAGCAGTTTAATCCTATATTTCGACGACGTCGTCAAACTTTACTACGACTGAGAATTAACTACTTTGACAACATTGTATATTTCGACGACATCAAAGTTAGTGATTGGCGAGTTTGACGACGCCGAAAAAATTATGTTAAAAATAAAAAACTGCCAACAAGATAAACTTAGATTTTCTTTATCTTAATTTTTGACCATTTGAAATTTAAAACAGTTGCATTGAAATATATTCAATATCAAAATATGTTTAATATAATTATTCATATGAACAGGAAGTGAATTTCTCGGTTTGTGTAAAACATTCTTTTTAACAGTATATGTATGTAAAGTATTTTTACATTTATTAATTTTTTCACTTATATACAGAGATTTAACATTCTCTCTACATAGCTCGTCAATTAGTTCGGTTTCGATTGTTTATTTTTTTTAAGATATGAACATAGACCTATTTATACTGTACAATTTCGCATGTGAATCTTACAAGGCTAACAATGATTACGTTTACACATCACCCTTAATCGTGTTTACTACGATCTGTAGTTATAAAATTGACCAATCACAACTATATATATTCCTCAGAAGAATGGAATGACTGTGATTGGCCAGCCCCTTTACTAAGGTTGTTATTAAATCCGATTAGAGAACCGTGTAAACATAGTCACTGACACGTAAAAAAAATCTATATGTAATTATTAAATCTTCTTCAATAGTGTATTTCTCTACGTTGCGAAGAATTTACTTAACATACAATCTAAATTCACGTATATGAAGATATATTTTTATACGATTGTTACGTTTTCAGTATTACGTAAGTCTGCGAGTTTACAAATCTCGTTCCTTGTATGAAATGATAATGAATAAGCGCACTTTAGTGCCAAATTAAAGAAGCATTTTTATTTGTGCAGTATCTATTATCTGTATAACATGATATCCGTCCTGTAATGCTAGAGAAACCAAGCTCCTTTAAACAGAGGCGAAACTATTCTTAATTAATTTTATTTCATTCAAGGAACGAGAGTCGTATACTCACAGACTTACTTAATGCTGAAAACATGATAATTGTGTAAGAAGATATAATAGCGTATAAAAGTTCAAATTATATATTCTATAAGCACTTGGCAACTAGAACAAGTGAAATATTGAAGTACATTTATTAATTAGCAATTTTTATACCTCTTTTCGTGTCCAATGCTTTCTATAAGCAAATAATATTAAGTAAAAAGAAAAGAGGTATAAAAATTGCTAATTAATAAATGTACTTCAATATTTCACTTGTTCTAGTTGCCAAGTGCTTATAAAACATATGATTTGAACTTATATACGCTATTATATCTTCTTACACCATTATCATGTTTGCAGCATTAAGAAAGTCTGTGAGTATACGACTCTCGTACCTTGAATGAAATAAAATTAATTAAGAATAGTTTCGCCTCTGTTTAAAGGAGCTTGGTTTCTCTAGCATTACAGAACGGGTATCACGTTACACAGATAATAGATACTGCACAAACA
Organism: Vollenhovia emeryi; assembly: GCF_000949405.1. Classification (NCBI taxonomy): domain Eukaryota; kingdom Metazoa; phylum Arthropoda; class Insecta; order Hymenoptera; family Formicidae; genus Vollenhovia; species Vollenhovia emeryi. The sequence continues at coordinate 4,374 of NW_011965823.1, forward strand.
AAAATGCTTCTTTAAGTTGGCACTAAAGTGCGCATATTCATTATCATTTCATACAAGGAACGAGATTTGTAAACTCGCAGACTTACATAACACTGAAAACGTAACAATCGTATAAAAATATATGTTAACATACGTGAATTTAGATTGTATGTTAAGTAAATTCTTCGCAACGTAGAGAAGTGCACTATTGAAGAAGGTTTAGTAATTACATATAGATTTCTTTTTACGTGTCCTTAGCTGCTTGCAAACAACTTACAATAATTGTATTATAGACTTTCACAGGAGACGTTTCACATACATCTCATGCGGGGTTTACAATGCGAGCGGCAGAGTCGTATTCCTGAGAATAATCGATTCTGGTTGGTCAATTCTTATGTGTCTGACGGAATTGACCAATCACAGTCGATAATTCTTACGACTACGACTCTGCGACTCACGTTGTAGACCACTCATCGCAGTCAGCGTTATAAGATTCACCAGCGAAATTTACAGCATTGATATTAATTCCTTCTCGACAGCATGCCATAAGAAAAGCACACAATTGCCATACCTGTAAATAACATAAAGATGTTCTATCATTGGCATTTCTCCGTACTGCCAAATGTATATATGACAAACATTCTAACCTCATACACGTCAGAGTATCGTAATGCTCCATTGTCATATATTTCGTACCGAATATACCCGTCAATTTCTAGAATCTCGTTCTTGGAATGAAGTAACACCGAGCGTAGTTTCGTTCTAACTTAAGGTAGTACTGCCACATTAGCAGTACGGAGCAGTTTCTGTTTTGTACGTGATCAGATATGTGCTCACGTAAAGGTTAAGTTACCAAGCTCCTTTAAATTATGACGGAAGTTTACTTATACTCATTGTTACTCTGTTCAAAGAACGCATTTCGGGAATTTGACATATATTTAGTACGAAAAATATGATAAGGGTGTACTAAGATACTGTGGCACACATTAGGTTTAAACATCTGTTCTGTGAACACCTGGTAGCAGAGAGGAATGCAATGATTAATCATGTTTTTGATTTGTACAGGTTTTGCATTTGTGTGTTTCACGTATGGCAGGCTGTCCGGTGAGGATTAATAATTATACTCTACAATTTGGCATCTGAGCCCTATAACGCTGAGATGTATGTGGGATGTCTCTTGCGACAGCGTATAAAGCAATTATTAATTGCTTATAGAAAGCATTGGACACGAAAAGAGGTATAAAAATTGCTAATTAATAAATGAACTTCCATATTTCACTTGTTCTAGTTGCCAAGTGTTTATGGAACATATAATTTGAACTTATATACGCTATTATATCTTCTTACGCCATTATCATGTTTGCAGCATTAAGTAAGTCTGTGAGTATACAACTCTCGTTCCTTGAATGAAATAAAATTAATTAAGAATAGTTTCGCCTCTGTTTAAAGGAGCATGGTTTCTCTAGCATTACAGAACGGGTATCATGTTACACAGATAATAGATACTGCACAAATAAAAATGCTTCTGTTGGCACTAAAGTGCGCTTATTCATTATCATTTCATACAAGGAACGAGATTTGTAAACTCGCAGACTTACGTAATACTGAAAACGTAACAATCGTATAAAAATATATGTTAACATACGTGAATTTAGATTGTATGTTAAGTAAATTCTTCGCAACGTAGAGAAGTGCACTATTGAAGAAGATTTAGTAATTACATATAGATTTCTTTTTACGTGTCCTTAGCTGCTTGCAAACAACTTACAATAATTGTATTATAGACTTTCACAGGAGACGTTTCACATACATCTCATGCGGGGTTTTCAATGCGAGCGGCAGAGTCGTATTAGTGATAATAATCGATTCTGGTTGGTCAATTCTTATGTTTCTGACGGAATTGACCAATCACAGTCGATAATTCTTACAACTACGAGTCTGCGACTCGCGTTGTAGACCACTCATCGCAGTCAGCGTTATAAGATTCACCAGCGAAATTTACAGCATTGATATTAATTCCTTCTCGATAGCATGCCATAAGAAAACACACAATTGCCATACCTGTAAATAACATAAAGATGTTCTATCATTGGCATTTCTCCGTACTGCCAAATGTATATATGACAAACATTCAACCTCATACACGTGAGAGTATCTTAATGCTCCATTGTCATATCTTTCGTACCGAATATATCCGTCAATTTCTAGAATCTCGTTCTTGGAATGAAGTAACACCGAGCGTACTTTCGTTCTAACTTAAGGTAGTACTGCCACTTTGGCAGTACGGAGCAGTTCCTGTTTTGTATGTGATCAGATACGTGCTCACGTATAGGTTAAGTTACCAAGCTCCTTTAAATTATGACGGAAGTTTACTTATACTCATTGTTACTCTGTTCAAAGAACGAATTTCGGGAAATTGACATATATTTAGTACGAAAAATATGATAAGGGTGTACTAGGATACTGTGGCACACATGAGGTTTAAACATCTGTTCTGTGTAGAAGTATCACCTGGTAGAAGAGAGGAATGCAATGATTAATCATGTTTTTTATTTGTACAGGTTTTGCATTTCTGTGTTTCTCGTATGGCACGATGTCCGGTGAGGATTAATATTTAGACATAGCTCCCTGTCACGGCTCTTAGTCCTTTATTCCTTCAAATTTGTGGTTATCACATTTGAGCCATACGAATTTTATTAATTTGCAAAAATAGTAAGTTAAATGATATTTGTATTATATGTATACAGAAATGCTAAATTTCTTATATTTAATATATTTAATCTAAAAATACATTGAGCTTTAAATATAGTTATTTGATCAACTGTTTCTAATTTAATATTTTATTATTAATGTGGTTAGAAATACGAAAAGAATTTTTTCATATAAAGATCATATAATTTTTTCCTTAACTTGGAAAAATGCTTAAATACGTAAATATGAAAAACATGTATCATAGAAATACGAAAAGAATTCTTTCATATTATTACAGATAATAAAAGACTATTATAATTAATATTATGAAACGCCAATACAAATGAATCTTATATATTATGTAGTAAAATCTCAAAAGAACTTCAGAATCTGATACCATTGTTCTTGATTTCTAAATATACCTATCTATTAAATAACAATCTGACTGATATTTTCAATATAAAAAATAATTGTCAAATAAAAAACGTTCACGTACCTCCATCTTGTGGTGAATACAAATTATTTGGCATGTGTATAGAAAAGTGCATTATATCGATTCGGATAATTATGAGAAATAAACAAAAATTACTTGATTATTCAAGCAGATACTTCTTGTCGATATAACTCGAATCAAATTAATGTACCGTACTGTACTTCTAAAAGTAAAGATTATATGTAAGTTGAATTATATAACTATTATATGAATCTGTTTAATTTTTCAGTAGAAACTATTGACGCAACAATTTGTGATACAAATAACCCAGATAGCACAGGACGTCCTCAGGATCATCCTGAATATGTCCCGGGATGTCCTGGGATCTTTTCAGGACATAGTTGTATTACTGTAAATATTTTATATAAATATTTTATGTATAAAACTTACTTCAGAAATAATTCTAGAATGTTAAATACTGTTGTAAATAAAAATCTTCCATAAGCGTCCACATAGCATATAAGAAAATGTTTGTATTACATTATAATTTAACGGTTTATCTGTTCTTTCTTTGCAAGATCTGATTTTAAAATTATGAAGGATAAAAGCATCAGTAAGATGCTTTCATTTTTTTGTAAGTTTTATAAACAAAATTCAAAATAATATAATCGAACATAAATGTTTTTGGAAGTAAGGATTCCTCGATTACTCTCATACAGAATAGTTTTATAAGTACTTATATCAATGTACTCATTGGTACAATAATATAAGTACAATAATATAATATTTTACAGGGTGTACTAAAACCACCAGATGTCCTTCCCAAATAGTACAAGGACGTCCT
>NW_011965824.1:0-8327 GCF_000949405.1 Vollenhovia emeryi
GTTAGCATTATATTAAGTTAGTAGGGTGACAAATTTTCTTACTGACACGGAATACAAAATTATTTTTGGCGGTATAATATGCTGCATTGACTGTACGAGAAGCAACTGATTCTGCTGATAGAAAAGATTACTTTAGAGAATTTAGAGGCTGACAGAAGTCGGGGGTGGTTTCAGAAGGATCGGCGAGGGTACAAAATCTGAAACTGCATATTTTCGCGGTACATATTATTCCGCGTCGACTGTACGAGAAGCCATTGATTCTACCGATAGAAACAACTACTTTACTCTTGAGCTGAATACAGTTAGGGGTTGTTTTAAAGGGAAAACAGGAATATTTCAATTTGTCTTTAATGGTACAAATTAGTACAAATTCAGGGCTAACTATTTCTGCTTTGTTGTATTTTTTTATTATTCTTTTGTGTGGTCCTGCTAGCTTAATATAAAGCTAGCAGCGCCACGAGTTTTTCTTAAATGGCACGGGGTACAAAATTATTTTTGGTGGTACAAATTAGTACAAAATAAGTATTAAAAAATCCAATAGGTCGCATTCGATTTTGCTGATTTGGTCCTGCCAACTTGAGAGAGCTAGAAATAGGGAATATGGAGCGGCACTCTGTACCCCACCCCTCTTTTGTTGTCTGCATCTCCTCCCATTGTTGTCCCGTACTATAATTAATAATCGATGCCGCGATAAGGCATAAAAGTTGCTCTGCTGCACGGGAAAAGTACGTAGATTGCGATGCATTGTCCGCTACCCTGTATTTACGCAATTTCCGTGCCCTTCGAATAATTGTATAATTGTATTTTCCGAGCAAAAATATGGAATATCAATTCCGTTAGAATATCAACTGAATTCTGTCGTTGACGTGCCCATTTTTCTCAGGTCAAGCTTCGCCGTCGTACGCGCAAAATATCCTTCAAACCTAAGGGTGTTACGACTAAAATGATGAAAACTCTTCGAATCCAAATGAATTCTATAGATTTCGTCACAAAAAAATCTGTAAAAATTTGACATTGTTCGGAAACCTTGTTCCTGAGAAAATTAAATAATAAGATTACATATAGTCCTATGCAAAATGGGTTAAAAGTTATTGTGCCTCAATGGAAAAGTGGTGGAAAAAAATTTGCAAGAGTAAAGTTAGATAATTATTCATACCAATTATTAGCTTCATTAGGCTCACAATCAGTTCTTTTATTCAAACATTATTAGAAATTGGGATGAATAATTATGTAGTCTTACTCGTTCTGCTTGCAAAATTTTTTATTCTTTTATCACTCTTCACTGGGATACAATAATTTTCTCCTCTTTTCCATAGACTACATGTAATTCGATTATTTAATTTTCTCAGTAACAAAATTCCTAAACAGCCTCAAACTTTGACAGAATTTTTTTATGATAAAATCTACAGTATCAATTTTAATTCAAAAAGTTTCGATCGTTTTAGTCAAAGCGTGGAAGTCGAATACAGTGATACGAGAAATTGTAAATTCGGAAATTTATTTCTGAGGAATTTATTATTAATATTTTAATTAAAAATTAATATAACGTGTCTATTAAATAACTGAACGTACAAGCGACAGAATGTTTACTACGTCGGAGAAAGCGAGATGTTTAACTATTCTTTTCCAAGATTTTATCAAAATATCCGCATATCTAAAGTGCAGGCCTCTGCTACTCCTGCATTGCCGATCTCTCGTGGCATTTAGCCACTTATGATTATGGATCATGACCGTAATCATAATCCACGCTATTAACATAACCATAACCCCGACCTTCGGCCTACGACGCGCGTCTCTCAATTTATAATTAACGTTCTTCGATAAATGCCTTCCGCCTTAACTTTCGACCCACAGGCGAAACAAACATGGACTATAAAACGTGTACCGTCCCTAATCATAATTGATTCCGCAATCAGGCTCGTTGATTTTTCAATCTTAGCCGCGCTCACTGCTCTTGCCTGTCTATATAATTTGGTATAGTTTCGTGTAAAACAGCGTAATTGAAGGTGCTTTAGGAAATAATTGAGCAAACGTATATACTTTCGTGACTATTGCAAATAATTTAAGTGGCAAGGATCATACTAGAAAGCACGAACTTTCTATCATTCTGGCGATAAGAGGAAACAATTTATACATATATGGAAAACAGAATAATCTGTTATTAATATCACGACGCAACTTGCCTACATAATATACCAGCGTAGTAATATACCGGTTGGATTGGCCTTTTACACCGACCATTTCAATATATACAAAATATTAAAGTGACTGCCGAGCTCTAATACATTTAAATGATGATGGCTAACTTCATCAACCACGACATGCTTACTGATAAAATACGTTAGCACCTGTCCATACATTTTTTCAATCTTCAATCAAACAGGTTGTGGTTAAGTATTTTGCACGCGCAAAGTCGACTGCGATTTGCTCGTTATCATAGACATTCATCGTAATCGATTCTACCCTCCTAGCATCCTCGACAGTCCTGAGGGCCGCATTTATTCTCTTATCAAGCCCCGAAGATAGGTCTACGACGGCATTACAGGATGCCACGCTTTATCAAGATTTATTGGATGAATATCGATGACATGCCTCCCTGCTGTGTTATAAGCGTCATTGCTACTATCAAGACTCTCCTATTCGCTGTCTTTCGCGCAAACCGATTAACCATGTCGAGTTTGATTATTCGAATTATTGAAGAGTGCGCCGATAACTGCCCACGGATACCGAAGACCTTGCGGAGGTGCCGGAATCTGATTTCAAAACGTCTTGCCGAGAATAAAATTTTTTTATGTCCTCCGTAAAGTTAAAAACGTCTACAACGCCAATCTTATTTTAGCAAAACTCTAGATTTTTCAATTTTGAAATAAATTCTCCATTTTATTGTAATTATCCTAATATGCACTTCTTAGTAAAAGTATTACAGGCTGCAAACGCGATTTCAAAATTAATATATAGAAGGATAAAAATTAAAGTCGACGCAGCTCTGTTATTAAAAAATTATACATCGTTTCTAAAATATTTTTTTTTTAGTTTATGACAGTCTTCGGAAAGTGCGAAGAATTGCACCCGCGGCGGCGGGAAATCGAACGCCGGACTTGTCTCCAGTAAACTTGGTGCACTTCGATGCACTCTTATCCTACACGGAGGACGAAGTAGTTGCAGCCTCAACGCACACTCGACTGTGACAGACGCGGCATGAAGTCACTGGATTTTTACCCGCCCGATCGAGGCTGCTGTACTCGCCGAATATTTTCTTAATCTTTGATCATTCGCGTCACGAGTGTTAACGCTTAAAGCGAGAGGTATTTTCGTTACAAAGACACGCGATAGGCATTCGACTTTCTCTTCCATTTACTTGAAACTTCATGACGGATTCTGTTTCTACATGAGTGACTGATATTTAAAAAATATCCGCTGTTGTATGTTATTATAACTGAGATCCTGCTAGAGAGAAAACACGCGAGACTTTCCTCGGAATCTCTTGTATCAGGAAGCATCGGTAACCGTTGCCCCTAAGATATACAAAGAAATTCGTAAAAGTGTAGACGCACGACAGCCGATACGGAGCGTAACGCCGGTGCGTGTATCAGCCCGCGTAATTTTAGCACGCGCGCCACTCGAACTCTTTTCGCGCGTTGCGTCACACGTCGGTGTCGGGACGTGGGTGAGGAAGCCTCCGTTTCGTTACGTAACGTCCTTCGTCTGCACGACCCTCTTCAGTTCTATTCCTATCTATTCAACGGTACAAGGAACGTACGCGCGAATACGATTTGTGTGAATCGGCTCGGTGAACCCTTTATTCGGTTCTCCGCGCGAGTATTACTATCATAATATATCATTTGCGGTCCGCGTGTAGAAAGAACCAACGACCTTTTTCACAGCCGAGAATCGTATGCCGAATGACGAAATTCCACGTAACTGTTAACCCTTTGAACCTACTCGCGCGAAGCATACATTAATTTGTGCACTGAGAAAAATTTTTATCGGACAAACCAATTAAATAGTGTTTCCGATCGTTGATTTTTCCGATTACGTTTTCCGATTGAACTATGGATACATCCAGGGGGAAACCGCTGACCAAAATCTTGTACACCAATGCCTACTAATGTCCAGTGGACATTACTTTATCCTATTATCTTATTTTATCTTATTTATCTTGTTTTATCTTATTTTATCTTTACAACGCCCCAGCAAGGCCTAATGCCCAAACTAATGCCCAGTAATGCCGCAAATCTGTACACCACAATGCCCTCAGCGGTTTCGCCCTCGGAAAATATATAAAACTACATGAAATCAGATTATTCTTAATACCGACAACTACACTGTTAGAAGTAGATCTAAGGTGCAGTGGGGTAAATCCGTACACGGGGCAAATCCGCACTAGGCCCTTATTTATTCGAATATACGTTGCATTGTACCAACTGTAAGGTAGAAATCTTCCTTTGGTTACTATTCAATCATCAACATAGGTGGCCGCCATGTATTCTGTGATTCCCCCGTTTAACTCGTTCGAGAAAGTTCATGGTGTTTCCATAATAATTCCGCTTTTGCCCCATAATATAAGGAAATAAGATTCAATAATTTTTAAACAGGTAGGTGCAGTTTTGTCCCAGTTCCGGGGCAAGTCCGCCCTAGCAGCACTGTTTTTAATTTATTAAGAAAATCGTAAGTTTCAAAAGTTATTTTTGATCCAAATTAATGCAACTTAAAGAATAAACCATGCGCTAAATAAAAACACTAAGATTATTAGGTTTTAGTGGAATAGATAGAAAATACATCAGTTTAAAGTAAACTTTACAATTTCTGGGTCGGTTTTATCCCACTCCACTTTATCACACATGTGTGAATATTAACACATCACACACTTGAAATGCGTGCGAAATGCCCTCAGCGATTTACCCTTCGGCAAAACTCTGCGAAAAACTGAGAAGGACCATTCGAATGTTTCGGCGGAAATAAGATAATATTCAAATGAATATATAGAAGTATTCACTGCAGAGAAATCTAATCTGTCCGCAATTCGGTAAACTCAAATCCGTCAAATTCCGCCACGGTGTCTGATTTGATTCTCCAAACGGGAGATTAAAACTGACCCAAAATACCCGTCGCGTTGTTTGCGCTGCTTTGAGGCAATTATTCCCGAGCCATCTTTCGCGTGACCAACTCGCATCGCTTATAACTTCGCTAATTCTGTCCGGCTCTCTAAGCGAGGCAGCGCAGGCTGACATGCGTAACACGGCCGTTTAAGAACGCCGCGCATGATTGAACGGGATGATAATATGGAGTTATATTGGCAGAAGATAATTTCTGCCCTGCGCAAAGGCTACGAATACCAGATTATCCGCCACGGACATAGAGGAACCGTTTAATTAAAAACACGGAAAATAGATTAAAACGCGAGACGCGCGGGACGGGACGGGATAGAGGGCGAATCCTCAGGTCCTCGCTCCTTTCGCGATGACGTAGCAGAGGTTGTTGCACGTTGCCTCGACTTATTTTACGTGGTTACGTGCCATCCAGAGCGATCATAATTAATGCGTGATTACGATATGCCCCGAAGGATCGTCTCGCAAAGGATAGATCGGGTTCTGACCTAAAGGGGCCGTCACACCATCAATTATTCTTTGTATATTTTGAATTTGCAACATTGCTAATTGACGGAGACGTATTGGCATTCCATACGAAACCTCCGTGTTTAAGGAACAAATCAGAACTCGTTCTTTAAAATTAGATTTCTAATTTTTAGGGACAGCGACTGCTCAAAAAACTGCCCAGATTTAGTTTCCTTTTTATTATATTTCATTTCTAAATTATCAACATTAATTTGTATTCTTTGTGAATACAATAAGATGAACAGATAATATTCCACAATTTTTCCATGGGATAAAGTGCAGCGATTGCAAAAGCGAAACAATTATCTCGAACAATATACTACATTGACTTTACGCGATAAAACTTTTACAAATTCCTTCTCTTTCTCTTCTCCTTATTGGGACTCGGCATGATTTCAACCTGATTATCTCTTCATACCGTTATAATATTAATTCTCGATTATCTTTCTACTTAATTCGGTCAGAATGCAAAGGATTAATAATGCATCGCGACAAATAATTAGGTAGGATTCTGTATTGAATAGAAATGTCATTTGATCCACATTTCCGCGCAAAAACGTTCATTAATTCCGATCTATACTTGGATGGTGAATAATATTCTTATATCACGACGATACTCGTATGAGAACACCATAAGAAGAGTGGATAAGCAGATTCCGTCGGGTTATGTGACTGTCAGGATAATATGAAAAGAAATTCATAATTACGTACACTATATGTATATCCCTACTGACAGTAATACTGTTCGTGCGAGAATCCCAAAAAAGAGTCGATAAAAGTACTTTTTCTGAGTATTTGAATAATAAGAAATTCCCGTGGCGATAATAAACGCTTATCATCGATAGAGGAAAGTCCCCTATTATGAGATACGCTCCTAATATGAGAGAGCAGGGCTTTCGCTAAATTAATAGACATTATTTACTGGTTTTATCGTGGAATTTATTGCTCTTGGAGCGAAATCTGTTTTAAAAAAAAATCATTGTTAGATCGTGCGATCGTTGCAAGATTTGCAATTCAATTTGGATGTTGAAAACCTGCTGCCTCATATTTGAAGTCTATCTCACGATAACAGACTTTCCTCTATTAACGTTGAAGTTTCACATAAAGGATGCCGCAATTAATCGAGTCGATTAATCGTTTTAAAGAAATATATCTACGCAAATTTCACGCGGTTTAAAAGCCGATCTCTTCCTATAAGTCTAAGTATTTCCGAAGGTAACCGTTCGCCTGACATTTCTCGCAATGATAAATATGTAAATTGTCGGATTTAAACACATGACTAGGCATGATAAGGCGATAGCAAGACATGGGTTACCTGTCTAACGAGAGATAAAAATATTTGTCATGTTACCACCGGAATTGAACGCAGACCTTTTAGTGGCTCATCGGCGAAGATTGATTCCGATCGAAATCTATTCTGAAAAATTTCATAACACGTGTCCTGGTTCTTATAAACGTCAATTTAATTAGAAAAAAAGTAAAGCGTAATAAAAAAGGAAAATATGACAAGCCATGTGTAAATTTCTAATTTGCACACTTTAATGTACTTTTTTTTCTAATTAGAAATTTGCACATTGCTTCTATTGTTATGGCTTCCTCATAGAGGAAGCTTTAAGAGCGAAATAAGGATAATTTGAATACTTTCAAGAAACATCGTAGTAAAGTTAGATTTCTCTCTTAAAGCTTCCTCTATGAAGAAGCCATAACAATGGAAGCAATGTGCAAATTTCTAATTTGCCTACTTTAATGATGAGGAAGAAATGTGCAAATTTCCAATTTGCACGCTTCAATTATGAGGAAGCAATATGCAAATTTCTAATTTGCACACTTTCAAGAAACATCGAAAAAAATTAGATTTCACTCCTAAACCTTCCTCTATGAGGAAGCCATGTGCAAATTTCTAATTTGCACACTTTATTTTACTTTACTTTTTTCTAATTATATGTATATTATATTGTTCTTCAGTTTTTCAATCCAAATTTCAGATATAATTCATTAAAATATGATTAATTAGTTCTTGAGTTATAGACATTTGAAATTTTTGGAAATCATTATTAAAGAAAATTTGCGATAGTTACATCAACCAGAGACATTTCTAAAAAAAAATTAATATTAGGACTTTTTGCTTATACTAATGTATACATTTCAACATTATATTTTGTAGCATCACTTTTGAAACACCCAGTATAATGAAAAAGTGTTCATGTACGGATTCCGCGAAATTTCAAACATCTATAACTCAAGAACTAATCAACCGAATATTAATAAATTATATATGAAATAGGGGTAGAAAGACTGGAAAGAATAATAGAATTAGAAATAGCCCGATATCTCAAAATTTGCAAAAGTTATAGCAACCACAGACATTTCTCAAAAAATTCAAGATTTTTTCAAAAAGAAACCCGTTTACCGATCATCGCAAAAATCAATACCAACCTTCCTTTAGTGATTCTCGATCTTTTTAAAAAAGAATTTTCCCGCTAATTCAAAATTTGCAAAAGTTAGAGCAATCACGGACATTTCTCATAAAATTCAAAATTTTTTCAAAAAGAAACCCGTTTACCGATCGTCGCAAAAATCAATACCAACCTTTCTTTAGTGATTCTCGAAGTTTTAAAAAAAAAATTAGCCCGATATCTCAAAATTTACGGAAGTTAGAGCAGTCACGGACATTCGAATATGCGTACACACACACACACACACACACGCACA
>NW_011965825.1:0-8340 GCF_000949405.1 Vollenhovia emeryi
TTTAACAAATCTGACTTTTGCATTGCAATACCTCCACTCCTGGAGCACGTAGGAGAAAAGTAAAAACACTTTTATTATACAATACCCAAGCTATCGATTAAGCGCAGTCTCAATTTCGTCGGATCAGCCGTTGTTGAGATCCGAAAATCTGAGGGCCCGTCAACTCGTGTACTCGCGTAAACTTACACGGTCAGTCTCGCACGCGTGTACTAGCTACGCTTACACTTGGCGCGAGACACTACCGTGTCTCGTGATAGTAATATAAATTTGTATTATGAACGATCTTTGAGTCGGTTGATATTCTTGAATAAGGGGATATTGAGGAAGATACCTTTAATAGCTTTATTTTGATTTTTATTAAGAATTATTAATTTTTCTTTTCCTTTTTGTATAAATTTTGTCAGAGAAATGTTAACTTTAATAGTTTTGTTGAATTGAGATAATTTTATTTTGTTGAACTTAATAGTAGTATGTTTTGTTAGGTCGGCGTATTCCTTGTATTTATATTCCTATATTCAACATAATTATTTAAGATACAGAGAAAAGATTTATAATTTTGGTTTGTGTAAGGAGTATGTGGTCTTAATTATTCATGTGTTTCCGTTGTTTTTTTTTGTTAAATTTAGTAGTTTTTATATAACAGGTATTTGAAGATTAAAGATTTAAGTAGTTTAAGAAAAATTTTAATTTTTTTGTGGGATTAATGTTATAATCGTAATCATAGTTATCTTAAATTATATCTATTTATATTTATTTTAACTGGATGTTTGTAATGTATTTATTTATTTTGGCTTTTAGTTTGATATTATATGTTTTAGACATAAGAATTATATTAGAGTGAATATTTTATTCATTTAATTCATTCAATATTGAATTTTAAATTTTATTAGATTGGGTTTCTTTATTATTTATTAGGTTTATTTTTTTAATTTCTTATATGATTTTATTGTACAGTAGTGTTTATATGAAGGGGGAAAAATATGTAAGTCGTTTTATTTATATTGTTATGTTGTTTGTTTTTTCTATAGTATTAATGATTTTAAGGCCTAATGTTATTAGGATTTTATTTGGGTGAGATGGGTTGGGGTTAACTTCTTATTGTCTAGTAATTTATTATCAACATTTTATAGCCTATAATTCTGGGATAGTAACTGTATTGTGTAATCGTGTGGGGGATGTTGGCCTCTTAATGAGGGTGAGTTTAATGATGATAAATGGGAGGTGGAATATTTGAGGATTATCAATAACTAGAATAAGATTATTTATATTGTTATTAGCAGCAATTACAAAGAGTGCACAAATTCCTTTTTCTGTATGGTTGCCAATGGCAATGGCTGCTCCAACTCCTGTATCAGCGTTAGTGCATTCTTCTACTTTGGTGACAGCTGGGATTTATTTGATAATTCGATTTAATCAATTTTTTATAAGGAGGGAGTTGAGAGTTGTTTTATTTTTCTTAGCGGTATTGACAATATTTATAGCGGGGGTAATGGCTAATGTTGAAAATGATTTAAAAAAATTATTGCTTTGTCAACTTTAAGTCAGTTAGGTTTGATAATAATGACTTTAAGAGTAGGATTTAAATTTATTGCTTTCTATATATCATCTGTTGATCCATGTGATTTTTAAGTCTATGTTATTTATGTGTGCTGGTATTATTATTCATTTGGCGGGGAATAGGCAGGATATTCGAGTTTTAGGGGGGTTAAAGCGGGCCTTTCCTTTTACTATAATAAGATTCTTTATTGCTAATTTGGCTTTGTGTGGCGCTCCTTTTTTGGCGGGGTTTTATTCTAAGGATTATATTATAGAATTAACTTATAGGAGGTGTACTAACGTATTTATATTATTTTTAATTGTATTTTTTTGATATTAACTGTTTCTTATTCTGTTCGGTTATTTTATTATTTATTTTTTAAAAATATGAAGTTTTACAGGTACAATAATTTTAGGGAGAGAAAAGTAATGAATTTGTCAATAATAATTTTAATAGTTTATAGTATTATTATTGGGACTGTGTTAAATTGAATTTTTTTTGAGATCCAATTAAATTTAATAATTAAGTTATTGACTTTGTCTGTATGTTTATTGGGGGTATTTGTTGCCATTAATTTTTTGTTGTTGAATTTTTTGAATAAATTTTATAAGTTAAATTATTTTATAGGACTTATGTGATTTTTAAATTACTTATATTTGTGAGTTTATAATCCTGTAAATATTTTAGGTATAAATATATTTATAGTGGATAAGACTTGGGTTGAGTTTTCTAAAAAAGATTTAGCTCATCTAATCAAATATTTTGAAGGTATGGATATGTATAAAATTTTTATATTTTTTTATATTTATTATAGTTTTTATTTATGGGAGGGTGTTAATTTACTTAATTTTTTAATTGTTTAATTTAAATAGCTTGTGGGATAAAATTTTAGGTAAATATGCAGAAAAGGTCACACCTCACCGATTTCCTCGCCACTTAGATATGTTGTAGGGGAGAGTTTTCTGAGTAATTCCCCGCAAGAATCAAGTGGGGGACGGCATTGGTTTAGGAGATATAACAAATTGAAAACTAAAAATTTTAATACTTTTTCTTAGTAATTTTTATTAAAATGCCTGTGTAGCTACCTTTAAAATCATAAACAAACTACCCTTTTCATTTACCAGGTCACACCTGCCCCCTCCCGCAACGGTCGGTACGGATTGAACACACACACACACACACGCGCGCGCGCGCGCGCACGCTTCTTCTCGCGGCGCAGACTCGTCCGGATGGATACTATGTAGTGCGTTCCTCGCCACGTAGATCTCAACAGGTATTTTAAAGCGACTAAAAAGCTTTTAACGTTTGTGCGTTGGCCCGATGGCCGCGCACGCGCGGGTCGCGCCGCCCTTGGTGCTTCATATCTTTAAAGCTAGCAAATCTGGTTTTGGGAGAAAAAGGGTGGGGGGGGGGGGACCCTCCATCCGGACGAGACAGCATAATTGTAATCGAACTTCACTTCAGGTAAGTTCGTTCAATTTCTCAATTATGCAACGTCTCGTCCGGATGGATACTATATAGATGTTTAAAGCTAAGATTTGCAAGAAAATGAAAAAGAAATTTATTCAGGTAAATGAGACAATTTTCAAGCAATCGGTATTAATTGTTAAGAATAACTGATTGAAAGGATGGATCCTTAACGATGGGGCGATTATAAAAACGAGCAGACGTTGGAGGAGCTGGTCCAGCCCGCCGTGCGTCGAATCTCATCCACATTAACTCCCTTGCTGGCCGCAAAAGAAGTTGAGGCATGACGCGTGGAATGTGCCGAGAAGATCGATACGTCGATTCCCGCTTTGTTTAATTCCGCCTTAACCCATCGTCCTAAAGTCTGGGCGGATACTGCCCTATGGGGTGCACGAAAAGAAATGAACAGAGAATCACAATTCTCACCATGAAGCTCCTGTGTGAGCGTTATGTAATATTTTGTTAGGGAGAAAACGCAAAGTCCTGGTCTGTCTAAGAAAGGACGGAACGTGAGTATGGGTTGAGACCTACCCATTCCAGAGGTTTTAAGTCTAGCTAGAATCTTAATAATCAAGGCTTCCGAAAAAACAATGTTTGAGATGTTTATTGCTGCGAGCGTCTGCATCCTTTGGGCGGTTATGAGCGCCAGAAGCGTAGCTAACTTTCTGGAGAGTGATTCCAGAGATAGGTTCTCATGAGGGTATAAGGTAGCAAGATGCTCAACCACTGGGGCTGGATCCCAAATAATATCATAACGTGGGCGTTGAGGTCTGATCGCGGCTACCCCTCTAAAAAATCTCTTTATCAGAGGGTGAGAGCCCAACTCGTTTGAAGATAGAAGAGAGATGGCTGAACGATATGTATTCAGCGTGGAGTATGATCCGACCTCCGATAGCAAGGTTGATAAAAATTCCAACACGAGACTGACGGACGGAAAAGACTAGTTTGCTTCGTCTTACAGAAGTACCACCATCGTTTGATGGGCCTTGCATATTGTGCCATCGTTGTTCCTCTTATAGATGCAAGTATTGTTGGCGTTCCTCTGGTTATAAATGCCTGGCGGATAACTTCGCGGCAACCAGGGAAATCCTGGTCGAATTGGATGGTTAATAATAAGCCGTTTGAACAATGGAAACCACGGCTGGGCCGACCACCAAGGGACCACGACCATGCCCTTTGCCTTGTCAGTAATAATCTTTCGTAGGATCCTTAGAATTAAAATAAATGGGGGGAAAGCGTAAAAGTACATGCTGCCCCAATTTAATGAAAATGCGTCAACCGCGACCGCTAGGGGGTCTGGAAACCAGGAAACGAAACGAGGGCATTTTGCGTTGATTGATGAGGCAAACAAATCAATATCAAAGGGGCCGAAACCAGACAGGGATCCAAAAAAATGTTTTTCCACCACCGAAGATCCTCTCTAATAGAGTCTGGAAGGATCATTTCACTCTCGAAGTCGCCCTGTGAGGCTAAGAGAGCTGAAAACTTTACTCTCTCTAGGATCTTACAATTAGTATATAAGATGCCATACTGGACTGCTGGGCAGACTGAGATTAGGGATCCAATGTAACTAGCCAGGGATCGAATTTTACACGATTTCTTATCCAACATAGAGTGAGTTAATTGTTTGAGACTTTGCCTTTTGTCCGAAGGAATCGAGACAGAGAAACGAACTGTATCAAAAATAAAACCCAAAAAAACGACACGATTTTGCTGGAGTGAGGGCGCTCTTGGATTTATTGATAATGAAACCGAGTGAAGATAAGAGCGTCCCTGTCGCCGAGATATTTTCGAGACATTCCTGATGAGAGGGTGCAATAAGAAGAAAATCGTCCAGGTAAACGACTAACAGGAAGCCCTTCTCCCTAAGAGAAAACATTGCCGGCTTCAACAGCTTCGTAAAGATGTACGGAGCTGAGGCGAGTCCGAACGGTAGGACCTTAAATTGGAAGAGCTGGTTTCGGAAGCGAAAGCGCAGATATTTTCTATCCTCCTGGGCAATTGGCACTAGAAAATAGGCATCCTGCAGATCTATTGAAGCCAGGAAATCGTGGGGCGAGAGAAGGCCGACCACTGTCCTCCAGTCCTCCAACTTGAAGTGTGGAGCGTTAATAAACCTGTTAAGGTAT
Source organism: Vollenhovia emeryi (assembly GCF_000949405.1). NCBI lineage: Eukaryota > Metazoa > Arthropoda > Insecta > Hymenoptera > Formicidae > Vollenhovia > Vollenhovia emeryi. The sequence continues at coordinate 5,134 of NW_011965825.1, forward strand.
ATAAGGTTTAAGATAAATCTCCAACCACCTGAAGATTTCTTAATCACGAAGAAAGGGGACACAAACTGACCCTGACATTCCGATACAATTTCTATTGCCCCAGTATCGAGAAGTCTGGAAATTTCTGAGAGGCAGATCTGCTCTTCAGATTTTGACAGGCGAACCGTCGGTTCAGCAGTTTGGTCAGGTGGATGAGATTTAAAGGGCAGTCGATAGCCCCTGATGGTTTGCAGGATTATCGGGTCCGAGGTGATCTCTTTCCATTTAGAAAAGAAATGAGATAGTCTCCCCGCAATTTGTACCTGCGTGTTGTTTAATGTCTCCTGAATCGAGACCTGGACTGCACTGGCGACCGGCGTCTGCTGCTCGATGCCCCTGACCTCCTCGTCGCCTTCGGTCTCGTCTTCTGGGCAGGGTCACGGTAGTTTTCCGAAGTGGTGAAATCCCTCTGTACTGGACCTTTAATTGGTTGCTGCACTCTCTTTGACACCGTCAAGGACGGCTTTATAAGGCTTCTGGAGGACTTTTCCATCGAAGAGGCCTTCTTAAATTCCTCTCCAAAAGCCGCACCAAACAGGAAATTGTCCGCCGGGATGGCGTCAGCTGTGGTCTTGGCCAGTAAATTGAAAGCCGGTTTAATCTGGGCCCTCCGAGACTGTGAGAGACGATAAAAGAGGTCTGCCAGTATCGTGGCACCTTCCTTGACCTTGGCGACTGCCCCACGAACCTCAGGACTCAGAGAGAGTTGTGTCTCAGGCTTCAAGAAATCAGAGATGGCCTCGCCCAAGGCATACAACGCCGCGCCTGCCTGGTTTTGATTCTCGCAGCTATGATAGTCTCTCTTAACCATGGAGTTATTCTTCAGGACCGACCTGCATTCAGGATTCAATGCAGGGGCTTTGAGAAAGGTCACTTCCTCTGATGGAGAGAATTTTTTAAGCAAGGCGTCTCGTTGATCCTGAGTAAGTCCCTTGTGTGTAAGATCTCGCCACCTTTCGGTTACCAAGACGTTCCAGGGTTGGGTCTCCGCTTCCTTCAGCTCGGAACCGAAAAGTTCCTTCGACAGGATATTTGCCGACTCATCAACCGTCTCCGCGATCGGGAGAGCAGAATCGTCTTCTAGGTTAGATGTTCTCAACTGAGAAGGTGATCTATTACCCTGGGCACTTACCACATCTGCGAAAAAGAAAAAAGACGGGAACGAGGGATTATTCCGAGGATCGGAATAGGTAGTGTCGGCTCCGCTGTCTGTTATTACAGAGCTGGGACGTCCGTACACACCTGAGATCTGAGAGTCTCTCGGCTCGTCCTGTCTAGCAGGCGTCGCCGATATGTCATCCCTTGATACGGCATTTGTGTCATCCTTTGCGAGAAGTATTAATGATTGCTCACTAACCGACGCTTGGTCGTCCCGGTGAGTGAGAATTGAGGACGAAGAAAATGGTAGAGGAGAGGCGCGAGGCCTTCTAATCTCTCCTTCGCCAAGGATATCAATCAGACCCGAAATCTTTCTTTCGATACGCGCTAGCCGATCCCTCGATGACGACCTCTTTCGTTTCTTCGATTTGTGAGTTGACTTCCCCATTATGGACTGAAAAAGGACTAAGAATATTAAGAGAAAATTGCACAGAAAAATTGTCGCACTGTTGAGTCTCTACGCAACAGGAAAACAATGAAGCACCAAGGGGGGCGCGACCCGCGCGTGCGCGGCCATCGGGCCAACGCACAAACGTTAAAAGCTTTTTAGTCGCTTTAAAATACCTGTTGAGATCTACGTGGCGAGGAACGCACTACATAGTATCCATCCGGACGAGACGTTGCATAATGACAGTATTTAGTAAGGGGATATCAAATGGGTTAAAGGGTTTAATTCCTTGGGGGGGGGGGTCATAGTATTCCAATTTCTATTGTAGGGGAGAGGGAGGAGTGGAAGTAAGCTCAAAAAAGGAGAAAAAGAAGAGAATTTCAGATACGATGAAAAGAATTATTCCTATTCGTATTCCTTTATAGAGTATTCATTGATAGTGTGTAAACCTTGGAATGTTAATTCTCGGGTTACATCTCGTCATCATTGAAAGGCACATAGGATTGTGCAGGGTACTGATAATAAATAAAAATAATTATATTTATGGAATCATATAACTGTACAAATTAAGTTGTTAAATAGGCTAAGTGAGATAATAAGGGGTCAGGGGCTTACTCTAACTAGATGGAAGGGGTGATGGTGGCGAGTGTTTGTCATATGTTATTTTTTTGTATAGAGCTCTTTAAAAAATCTCAGATTATATACATATGGGTTAAAAGTAAGGATATTGAGATTTTTTACAATATAAAGAGAGGGTCTTAATTTTTTAGTTTTAAAAAAGGGAGAGAGGGGGAATATTGTAATTCTTTCAATTAGAGTTATTTATTTTAGTTTTTATTATAGGGATAAAGTTATAGTATTCTGAGGGTATTTTTTCAAAAGAGGTAGTAGATCATGCATTATATAGTGGATGTTAGAGGAGATGAGGGTAAGACGGTAAAGGGGTTGTAGTGAAAAAAGTAGGAAGAAAAGTTTTAAAAATAAATTTTAAGTTTAGAGGAAAAGATTGGGAATTAGGATGTCAGTAATGGTTTTATAGTTAATATTATTTTTTTATAGAAATTTGTTGCATGTTGTAGTTATTGGGGGTAATAATATAATTTTGTCATATATTAAATTTCTCTACTGTATAAAGTTGATAAAATAGAGAATACATAAGCTTGAATTAAGGATACTGAGATTTCTAAAATATAGAGAAGAATTTGAGTTCTTAGTATAATAGATATAATAAAGAGGTTAGAGATAGTAATACCTGATGAGCCTAGGAGGCATAATAGTAGATGGCCGGCAATCATATTTGCAGTTAGACGGATTGCGAGCGTAAAAGGCCGGATGATTAGTCTAATTCTTTCAATTAGTACTATAAACGGCATAAGAACATAAGGAGTTCCCTGAGGAGTAAGATGGCATAAAAGTAAATTGATGTAATTAAAGATTCTATATAAAATAATTCTAGTTCAGATTGTTAGGGATAGAGAGAAGCAAAAATTTATATGTCTAGAGGAGGTAAAAATATAGGGGAAAAGTCCTAAAAAATTATTAAAAAAGATAAAAATTAAGAGACTGATAAAAATTATTAAATTTGAGTACGAGTGATTAATAAGAACTTTAAATTCATTATA
>NW_011965826.1:0-8343 GCF_000949405.1 Vollenhovia emeryi
TGTTGGGACGGTTTGTTGTCAGACTACCTTTCCGTGACAATAAGAAGCAGTTAGGCGATTCGAGAGAGATAGCTTTACGAAGACTGAGTTACTTAGAATGAAAATTCAAAACTAATCAAGAATTTTATAATCAATATTCGAGTTTTATGCGAGAGTACATCAAATTAAATCATATGTCGATCGTGAACAGCGAATCTACCATAATGAATCCTACTTATCTACCGCATCACGGCGTATTGCACGAATCTAGTCTCACAACGAAGTTACGCGTAGTGTTCGATGGGTCGGTCAGAACTACGGCGGGAATCTCACTAAACGATACTTTAATGATCGGAGCGCGATTACAAGATAATTTAATTGATATCATGTTACGATTTAGATTGCATGCCATTGCAATCACAGCCGATTTGAAAAAAATGTATAGACAAATTTTGGTCCACGAAGCCGATAGAGATTATCAAAGGATTCTGTGGCGGTCGTCGGTGGGCGAACCTATACGAGAATTTCGGTTAAACACCGTGACATACGGATTATCGTGTGCTCCGTTTTTGGCCGTGCGTTGCGTGAGACATTTGGCAAGTAACGCGGACGATCGATTGATGCAAGCGTCTCAAGTCTTACTCAATGATTTATACGTGGATGATATATTAACCGGTGTTAGTTCAGTTGACGAGGCAACCGATTTGATTAAGCAATTAAAGGAACTGTTAAATGATGGAGGATTTGAACCACATAAGTGGCGATCAAATTATAAAGAAATTTTACATGAATTGCACTCTAGTGAACAGATCGAAGAATCGTTGACTGTCGCGAGCGATGTAAATGAGACAAATATAAAAACATTGGGTTTGACTTGGCAGCCCGAGCGAGACGTGTTTGAGTTTTCTGTCAATTCCATAACAAGGTCGAGTAAAACGAAAAGAGAGGTTCTATCTGCAATATCGCGGTTGTTCGATCCATTGGGATTGATAAGCCCTATACTAATTAGAGCAAAATTAATTATGCAAGGAACTTGGGCCGCAAATTTGAAATGGGACGATTTACTAACCGACAAGCTTTATAGGGCATGGATTGAATATACTGATGATTTAAATGATATTAATACGATCCAAGTTCCTCGTAGAATCATTGCGAGTGCGAGTGCGAGGCGATTCTATTTACAGGGGTTTTGCGACGCCTCAATGAAAGCGTACGGTGCGTGCGTATACTTGCAAACGATGGACAACCATAACAAGGGTAGATCGATATTAATTTGCTCGAAATCTCGAGTCGCACCGATCAAAAGCAAGACAACGACCCTGCCGAGACTTGAGCTTTGCGGCGCGGTTGTTTTAGTACGATTGTTGAAACATGTATGCGAGGCGCTTAAAATTGAAGTCAGTGGAATGTATGCATGGAGCGATTCAATGATTGTGTTGGCATGGATAGCGGGCGATCCGTCTCGCCAGAAAACTTTTGTTGCGAATCGAGTCGCTGAGATTCAAACGATTGTCGCGTCAAGTAATTGGTATCATGTCAAGAGTGAGCACAATCCTGCCGATCTGATTTCACGAGGTACAAGTTTACGAGAATTAAAGGAGTCAAGTCTTTGGTGGGAAGGTCCTAAAATTTTGTCAGAATTTTTTGAGAATATAAGGGGATCAAATCGATTGCTAACTTGTTCACAAACGGAAACAGAATTTATTGAATCAGAGCAAAAGAAGGAAATCCAAGTCTTTTTAATAGTTGACTCAAAGCAATTAATTTTACAATTATTAAATAACCATTCTTGTTTAACGAAACTCGAGCGTATTTTAGCGTGGATTTTTAGATTTATATGGAATTGTAAAACCAAAAGGGAAACCCGGAATGTGGGAAATCTATCACTGCAGGAAATTCACAAGGTAAATTTATTAATAATTATCGAGATCCAAAGGCTCCATTTCGTGACCGAGGTGTCAGACCTCAAGGCAAAAAGGCAAATCAGATTGACAAGCAAATTGTCGCTACTTAGTCCGTTTATTGATGAAACAGGACTCCTCAGGGTGGGCGGTCGAATTCGTAATTCGTTGACCGCATTCGACACAAAACATCCGATTATACTACCAGCCGAGAGCACTTTTACAAAATTATTATTCAAGCGAGAGCATCGTAGGCTATTACATGCAGGACCGCAAACATTGTTATATGCAATTCGCGAAAAGTATTGGCCTCTCCGAGGAAAGAATCTAGCGAGGAAAGTTGTACATGAGTGTATGACTTGCTTCAGAAATAATCCGAAACCACTATCACAGGTAATGGGACAATTACCAGCAGATCGGGTAATTCCTAGACGTCCATTTTATGTAACAGGAATAGATTTCGCCGGACCCATTGTAACGTTAGTCAACCGAGGTCGTGGCCGAAAGACAAACAAGTCATACATCTCATTATTTATTTGTTTCTCAACGAAGGCGATACACCTTGAGGCAGTGAGCGATCTTAGTTCGAATGCGTTTATAGCGGCACTTAGAAGATTTGCAGGACGACGAGGTTGTCCACAGCGGATATATTGTGATAACGCGACTAATTTTGTAGGAGCGCGAAATGAGTTAAACGAAGTTCAACAATTCATTACCAGGGAGACTGAAACAATAAGCAACGAATTCTGCATTCCAAGCGGAATTGAGTGGAAGTTCATTCCACCCTCGTCACCTCATATGGGAGGTCTGTGGGAGGCAGGAGTGAAATCTTGTAAATTTCACCTAAAACGCATCATGGGTTCTGCACTTTTAACTTTCGAAGAATTAGCTACCGTATTAATACAAATTGAGGCTTGTTTAAATTCAAGGCCTATATGTCAGCTACCGTCCACTCCCACAGACTTACAACCATTGACTCCGGGTCATTTTCTTGTCGGTGAATCATTAACAGCCATTCCGGAAGTAGATCTAAACGACGTACCGATAAACAGATTAGATCGTTGGCAATTATCTCAAAAATTATTGCAAGATTTTTGGCGCCGTTGGAGTGCGGAATATTTAACTTCGCTGCAGGGCAAAACTAAATGGAAAACAGAAAAACCGAATATCGCGATTAATGACATTGTTCTGATACAAGAGCCCAATTTGCCACCGTTGAAATGGAAAATAGGAAGGGTAATCGAAACCCATAAAGGTATCGACGACAAGGTTCGAGTTGTAACTCTGAAAACCGCAACCGGATATCTCAAGCGAGCAATAAATAGGCTGTGCAAACTACCGACAAGCGATTCAATACCATAAAAAATTAATCTTCATTAATTGGTGGGCGGTATGTATATGTATAAATGCGAACGATCTGTAGATGTAAGCATCATAGGAAAGCGTGCGAACGATGTATATGGAAGCATACGGAAGGTTACCGAGTATCAACAGGAAACCGGGTGACGAGAGTAACCGCTCATCGAATTCGAGGGAAGGCGTTAGTTGAGCTAGAACACTCGAAGACGAAACTGGTGTACATACAGCAGTCAAGAAATACAGTCCACTTTATTTAAGACAAAATAATTCTATCAATTTCATTCCTTTTATTTCGATACGATACAATCAGGACCCCGTAGTTCGTCACTTCCACAGTATTTACCGACTCCAAACCCTCTCTATCTGTGTATGTGTATGTGTATTTTTAAAAATGAAAACATAATAAGTTGAAAGCGATACATTAAAAAGCATTAATAAAAATGTTCAAAAATAAAAATAATAACGTCCAAAAGAAAAATTAACGATATTTATTCCAGGTTGAAATAAAATAATCGGTTTATTTGCTTGGATTATTTGGATGTGCTAACATTTTCCGCCCATTTCTCTTTTGGACATTATTATGTTGTAGATGACGAACTAGCTATTTCGTCAGCACCACATAAAGTTAGATAACTTTTTTCTCGTTTAGAGTCAGCTATATATAATTTGCCAGGTGACATACGAGACAAATGCTGTTCAGTTACTGCCATGTTTACAGCTGTTTCGCCCCTCGTCTTCAATGCTGATTTTATTACGCAAGTGGCATTAACAGTGGTTGAAGAAAGTGAATTGCGTTTTTTGGTTTTTAAATCAGTTAAAACTGAAAACGTTCTCTCTGGATCTGCATTTGAATTGGGAAGACATCGAACAGCGCTCAGAGGATTCCTCAAATTGAGATACTTGTAAGTATTATTCAACGAGCGGCGTTGTAAGATTTCTTTCCACATCTCATCAAAATTTAATCTTGACAAATTCTCTTTTTCTTCAACAGTAAAATCTGCTGGTAATGCAAACCACTCTTCTCTTAAGAAGTCTTCATCGAAACCACCGTGTTCGGAAGCGCGGTTGACAACGCGGACGCGGACAAAGAGGAGCGGACAAAACTGTAGAAAATGCAGCACTCAAGACTTAATAAAGAACAAGCCAAAACTAATTTTATTTCGTTATACAAGAGAGTAGTCCAGAATTATTGCGGGTCGGTACACAAAGAAACGTTCGGTAAGGCGCAAGCTAAATTCGACGAAGCGGAGAAACACGCGACTCTAGTGGCTCTGGCCGTGGCGGAATGCGGCCGGTTCATTTATTTGCGCCCAAATTTTGCCCCCCAGTCGGTGGGGCACCAATCAACCCTCAACCGGTTTAAAGTTTTAAGGTGACCCTCGATTATCAAGAGTGATTGGCAATCGAGAGTCCTCGCGCGCTTTGGCGCGTGCGCGACAGGTGCGTTTGCGCTGCGGTCGACGCGATTGGCGGTAGCGTTCGTTATTTGCTGGCGAAGAAGCGTTGACCCGAGCTCGCCGTCGTTGCGAAGACGCGAGCATGTCACAACATTTCGGAGCTAATTGTTTTGAAAAGGTGTACAGCCCGGGCTTTCTCGGTGTCCTCGAGGCGAAGATAACAACAAACGCGGCGACAATTCGCCGGTCTGAGCGTCTCTCTCGAATCTTCCAGAAGCCCGCGCTGTACACCTGAAGTTATCGATCGCTTGATAGAATTAATCGATGCATTGCGTGTGGACTGTCCGATCTCGAACACACCGAGAGAAATGGCAACGGAAGAAACATGCTGGAATGAAGATTCCCTATTACTACAGAGTAAAGCTGTAGATGGTTCAAAAACTTGTAATTTTGTCAAAAAATCATTTGTAATAGGCAATCTTTTACGTATTTCCTCCGCGGCAGTAAGGTAAAATTGTAAACAATTTTGTCGCACGATTGTAACTGTATCTATATGACCTTCTATCATTAGATTATTAAGATACTCTTCACAATCTGTTCCAAGAAAAATTTCATTTATGTCTTTCTGAATTTCTTTCTGTGAAAAATTAATATTTGTGGTTACATCTTTTAGAAATTCGTTTTTAACGAAGTTTTCGCAGACTTGGGAGAGAAAGTTTGCAGATTTTAACCCCAATAAATGTATTCTCGTTTGTTCCGATTGGAAAAATGCATTGAATGCATTAAAGAAATTTAATATATATTTAAGAAATAAAAGATAAGCCTTCGTTTCTAAATTATCCATCATAGACAAAAGTTCTCCAGACTTCTCGCTCACAACCATTTCCTGTAAAAAATAATGGATCGTATCCCATGATACCAAAAGTCTCTCGACACATGCGTGGCGAGACAGCCAGCGCGTTTCACTCAATTTTAAAATTTTGCGATATTTGTCTTGAAAACAATCGCAAAACTCGTGAAAAATTGCCGTACGTTTCGGGCTACTATTAATGTAAGAAGCTATTTTTTTAATAAATTCATCGCAAAATGAAGGTATTTTCGCACATGCAGCGTGCGCAGCTAACGCGGCTGAGTGGCATGGGCAAGGAAATGTTAATAGATGTTTGCACATCTGTTGTACTTTCGTTTTAAACGATAAATGTTTTCCTGTCATTACCGACGCATTGTCGCATGACAGAGCAACAATATTTAAGAAGGGAATTTGTAACTTACACATTTCATTCTTAAATGCATTAAATAATTTTTCAGCACTCAAATCTTTCGCGTCAATATTGATCAATTTCACTAATTGTGAGCGAACATCTAATGTCTCAGGATCAATATACCTAACGAAAAATGTCATCCATTTTTCGTTGCAAATATCAGATGTCTCATCGACAAAAACGGAGAATCGTGTTCTCTGAAGATTGTGAACAACATGTTCATTCTCAACCGGATATAAAACGTTAGAAATTATGTTTTTACATTTAATTCGACCCATCCTCATCTTTTGCAATACTTCAGGATCTTGTCCTATGTGTTGAAAAAACTGAAGAAGTTCTTTTGCCGTCTGATGAGGAATATTTTTCTGTGCAATAAAAGCGGCTAATTGTATTTCCGCTGATTTTGTACACGCATCTAACGACAAAGGAGATTCCTTAGCTTGCGTATTATAATCATCATTTGATTTGCTCGCTTCGATATCTTTTCTTTTATGTAAGTTTAAATGACTTTCAGATTCTGCGTGCCGACGAATGTGCGATAAATGAGCAGCAAAATATTTATCGCAAATTGCACAAAAACATATTTTGTTATCATGCGGAACCTCACGTAACCATAACTTAAAATCATCAATATCTAACCATTCGATTTGAAACACTGACGTTTTCGGTGTTGTATGTTGTACAGCTACGTTATTGTCATTAGATAATGACACATTTTCTTTTAAATTCTCTCGGTGGCACGCAGAACCTGCATGTCTGCTAACATATGCTGCATCGCAGGAAAAACTTTTATTGCAAACAGTACAAAAATAAAGACTTTCATCAGATGATACTTTACGTATCCAATCTTTATAACGCTCATCTCTGAGCCAAGCTTCTACAAAACTTCGCTTAGTTTTTTTGGGCAATGCATCACACGTTTCCATATCGGAAACAAAGCAACAAAAACGAAAAGCGACAGAAATGAATAAAGAAAAAATAAAAATGAAGGAAGTAAAAAGAAATGTATGTGTGTAGTGTGTGTTGCAAATAGAGATCAAGACCCCGTGGTTCGTCACTCCCACAGTATTTACCGACTCCAAACCCTCTCTATTTACGTGTATGTGTGCGTAGACAAGTAATGATGAATGCTTGCGAAAAGAATGCAAAAAGAGAATAAAATATCTGCTTCTTTCACCTTGAACATCGCTAGGAATACCGAGATATCTCTGTACTTCTGTGACACGGCGATTTGCAAGACGGCAAGAGGCTAGGATAAACAAAATCGCATCGCGAGAAACGCGAATGCGTTTCCGATAGGTAAGGTTGCAAAATTATCGACATTGCACATAATAATCATGTAATCTCTACCGATATCAAAAATGCATATTATATAAATGTAAATTATGTATTTGTTTGTATTTCTTAATATAACAAACATTGTTCAAAAGATTACTCTTACATTGTCTTATTTCTCATAAATATTTTTACATTTTTACTTCGTATTTGCATCGAAAAATAAACGTATAATAATTTTAATGAAAACAAGCAAATCTTTATAAGACGCATGAACGTAAAATGTCAAAAAGTAATAATACAGTATCATCATTTAAAAGTATTAATATAAAGTGTAAAATGAAAACATGGCGTTAATTATTTCATTAATGTAAACTTCGATGATATTCATACTAATAAGAAATGAAAAGCATAGTTACAAATTTTGAAACTTTTAGATAAAACAATTAAAACTGTAAATGAAGTCTTTGAAAAAAAAACTTCAACTTTCCCTATAGTTGCAATGCGTATCGCGAAAGAAATTCGTCAAGTAAAAATGCGTTAAAAATGATTATTTGAAAAGAGAATCCCTTATTTCCTAAGGTACACAGTTTCATGGGAAAGAAAGATTCTAACCATTTGAAAAAGCGCTTCAAAAGATAAGCTTTGTTCTTTAAAATGCTGTTTTAAAATTACTCAAATTGTTTTACACACATTAAAACAATAAAAAAATTGACATTTGTTGGCGAGATAAAAGCATTTCATTACTTTTTTGAACAATGTTGTTAAAAAGTAACGAAAATAATTGTCGAAGTAAACATATAACTAACTACTAGATTTGGCTTCGGATTGGAGCCACGTTGTACTTGATTTTGTATCCGACATTCTGTGAATATTTCAATTTATTAAGTTGTTCGTCACACTAATGAAATGAACTGAAATGTTCACGAAACGTACGATTCTAAACCAAAAAGAACATGGCTCTAATCCGAAAGTCAAACCTAGTGATACAGTTTATTCACCGCGATGAAACATCGCAAAAGCCAGAAATATGAAGACATAACTAATTTTTGGAAAACAGCAAATAATAAGAAATAATTTATTTTGAACGGATTATTACACGAGAGAAATAAATACATAGCGATGCGTGAGAAATAAATTGTATTTTATCTCTGTTGTTTTCAGTAAATT
>NW_011965827.1:0-1800 GCF_000949405.1 Vollenhovia emeryi
GTGTTCGGTGCACTCAAAGAAGCAATGAGAGGTTTTCCGAAGTGACGAAGAGGTGAAAACCGCGGTGCACGACTGGCTACAGACACGACTAAAAGATTTCTTTCAACGTGGTATCTATGCACTTCCAAAGCGTTGGAAAACTTGTATTGAACGTCAGGGAGACTATGTAGAAAAATGATATGCATAAGTTGTTCCTAATTGTTACAATAAAAAAATTATTGCACTTTTAAGGTTTTCATTTGAATCCCCCTCGTAATTGCATAACCATATGCATAAAGAAATTGATTTGTCGATAAGCATGTGCACAAGAAAATAGATCAATCAATGTTTTTATGCATATGGTTAAGCAGTTATGCAAGTTTGTCTGGATAGACCCTAAGACCTACCTAAGGCCTAATCAAGACAAACTTGCATAACTGCATAACCATATGCATAAAGAAATTGATTGGCCTATAAGTATGTGCATATAAAGAGAATAGACCAATCAATTTCTTTATAACTGCATGTGGTTATGCAGTTATGCAAGTTTGTCTGGATTAGGGCTAAGGGTATATCCAGACAAACTTACTTAATTATACGTTTCATATTTTTATATATATATGTATTTTCACGTCATATTTTAATTAAACTCTTGTAATGTCATATTATAAATTATGAATATTTTACGGTATAAGGAGAAAAAATACGTCTTTTTAAACTTTCTGCTCGAAAATGAACAATTCTGCACAAGTATGTCATTATTCTTTGAAATAATTCCTGTCATTTGTAGTCGGATGTTGTAATTAGATAAAAACCAAAACAAATATTTCTATGGCATAAATAAAATACTTTCTGGGGAAAGGGGGTAAAGATGGCGAGGTGGAAAGAAGTTCAGTGAGAGGGTGTCGTGAGAAGAGTGACGAAAGGAAGGATTGGAACGGAGTAAGAGGAAGAAGGAAGGAGCGTTGAAGAGAGGAACGGGAGAGGAATCGGGGGGCATGGAGGCGAAAGAAAATAGTGGAAGGCGGAAGAGAAATCGGAGTGAAAAAGGTGAGATGACATGAGTCGGCAGTCTTGGAGCGAGGAGAGCGGAGGGGAGAAGAGAGCGAAGGAACGAGAGTCGATACGGAAAAGGAAGAGGATTGGTCGAGAGGATCGAGAGATCGAAAGTCGATCGGAGGGGGTGCAGGAAGAGGGAGCTGGCGGACCGAAAACGGACGGCAGCGGAGAAGAAGGTGTACAAGAGTACAGGTGACAGGCGGAGGAGGTGGCAAGGCACAGGAAGAGAAGACAGAGGAGAAGAGGAAACGGAAAAGGAGCGGAGACGAGGAGGAGAAGGAGAGGCGGCGGAGGAGAAGAGAGAAGAAGAAGACAGAAGGAAGGAGGAATAAGAGAGAGAGGAATGGAGCAGGAGGAAAGAGAGGAGGACGAGCACAAGGAGGCGAGCGATCGAGTGTTTGAAGTCGAGTGATCGAAGAGAAATTGGCAGAGGGGAACGAGAGATCGATCCGGCGGGAAGAAGGTGCGATTGGCCGAGGGGATCGAGAGATCGATTCGGTCGGGGAAAGTAGTGAGTAGAGGAGCGCGCGAGAGGGGGAGGGGACGGGGGGAGGGTTAAGGGGAAAGGGAAAGTAACAGTGGTAAGCGCGCGAGAGTGCAGACGACGGACTGAGAAGGCGATAGAAAAGGAGAAAAGAAAGTAAGGAAAGAAAGGAGAGGAAAAGCAGAAAAGGAGGTGCAGAGGAGAGGACGAGGTGGAGGAAAGAAGGTAGGAAAGGAAGGGCAGAGGGAGCAACAAAAGGGGATAGAAGAGGTGGCCGG
>NW_011965827.1:5607-8359 GCF_000949405.1 Vollenhovia emeryi
CACCCTGTATATAGTATATAATTCTTATACATTACATATACATTACATATACATATAATTAATTCTATTCACTATATGTTTATACAAATAGAAAATTGTTAAAGTATCTTGTACATGATTGCTCAATTCCATACTCTTCCAAAAGAAACAATGCATTAGACGAGTTATGTTTATATTTTTTTTATAAATGCAGTATACAATGTTATAACATATATGAATATAATTATTTTAATATTAAAATCTTTTAAAGTAAATATAACTAAACATAGGAGAAGGTCGCCCATATTGTACTGGCTCTTAAATTGTATCATTTTTATATTAAATTGAAAAAAGTATACCAGAACATTCCCGAGGTCTTCTGGTATACTTTTTCAATTTAATATAAAAATGATATAATTTAAGAACCAGTACAATATCGGCGATTTTACCCTATATTACACGTATCTGAACATATAGTCATTATCACACTGTGATTATCACAGATTGCATAAAAAAAATGTTTGATTATATATTTATATTTAGCATCTTAGAATAGCGTAGGGCCCAAAATTGAACAAATAATTTTTCAAAAAACTAAAACTTTACGTATACAGATAAATGGAAATAAGAGCAAAATTGAAAGGAAGGAATGTATAAAGAAACATTGTTTTGTATTTTTTGCCTAGTTGTTACTATATAAATCTTAAAATGATTAAAACAGTCTGTTCGAGGAAATGATAATGATGCTGGGTTTTCACTTAGTAGCAGTAAAAGAACACGTTTTGTCTTACTCGTGTATTGTGGCCATCTTGTCTTTTTCCCCCTCTCCAACCATTTTACATAGTTTGCGTTAGAGCGGATACTCAAAGCATAGTTCGCGTTAGGGCGGATAATCAAAGCATAGACTTAAACTTAAACTTAAACTTAAACATACTCCCCGGCCTTGAAAGAACATCTTTCAATAAACTAAAACTAATAGCGAGTGGACTGTATTACATTAATAGTACTGAGTTAATATAATCGTAAAATTTGTATCTTAGATTTTAATTAAAATAAACGCCGTATGAATGGCAGCTTCTAAATCTTAATGGTGTTTAACAATCTTCTATGGGTAACGGACAAAGTTTCGCGATGGTGATGCGCACGATGCCTGTAGACGTTTTCACGGTGGCCACCCGGACAATTTGGTCCCGACCAGGATGAACGGAAAGTATGCGTCCTAGCTTCCACTTGAATGTTGGCAGATTATCCTCTTTGATAAGGACCATGGTTCCTTCATGCAATGGTTTGAATGGTTTCCTCCATTTGGTGCGTTGTTGAAGCTCTCCTATGTACTCCTTACTCCATCTTTTCCAAAAATGCTGCTGCAATCCTTGAATAAGCTGCCACCTGGACAATCGAGATTCTGGCAAATGTGTGAGATCAGGGTCAGCCACCGCAGTCAAAGTCTTACCAATTAGAAAGTGAGCAGGAGTAAGTGGAATGAGATCGTTTGGATCGGAGGACACGGGTGTTAGTGGGCGCGAGTTTAGTATCGCCTCTATCTGCGTGAGTAATGTATAGAATTCTTCAAACGTTAAAGCTGAGTTACCTGCAACACGCCTTAGATGGTGCTTCGCAGATTTTATACCTGCTTCCCATAGTCCCCCGAAGTGAGAGGAGTATGCCGGTATAAAACGCCAATTAATGCCTACGTCATTAATGGATTCACTAAGATTATTTTGTTCTTTCATTAAGAACTGCGCTAACTCATTTAGCTCACGATTGGCACCGATGAAGTTTGTTCCGTTGTCTGAATATATGTAGGCAGGTTTGCCCCTTCTAGAAACGAAACGTCTGAGAGCCGCAATGAACGATTCCGACGTCATGTCAGAGATCAGCTCTAAACGTATCGCCTTCGTGGCGAAACAGACGAACAAGCCTACGTAGCATTTGTTCGTTTTGCTACCTCTGCCCTTTCTGTCTTTAATAAAAAATGGACCACCGTAATCCACGCCCGTTGCATGGAAGGGGCTGGTCATTGGCACACGCGCCTTCGGTAACTCGCCCATCAATGCCCGTGTCAATTGCGGTTTGTTTTTAAAGCATTTTATGCAGTCGTGGACAACCTTTTTTGTAAGATTTCGGCCTCCAATTATCCAAAATTTTTCACGTATTGAGGCTAATAATGCTTGTGGGGCTGCATGCAGCAATCGCACATGCTCATCTATGAGAAGCAATTTCGTAAATCGATGCTTGGCTGACAGAACGATGGGATGTTTTTTATCATTTGAAAATTCTGAATTACCTAACCTTCCCCCCACCCGTAATAGACCGTCTTTGTCAACAAAGGGATGTAGGAAAATCAATTTATTGGATGAGACACATGTTTCTCTTTTTCGTACTTCGTCTGGAAAGCATTCCCGCTGAGCTAGTTTTACAAGTGTGTATAATGACTCTTTTAATTCTTCGGCATTAAGGAAATTGATCTTGTGCTGAGTTTTGTGCTTACAATTGTATAAAAAACGTTTGCAGTAGGCTATGACTCGAATAATACGTTTAGCGCTGGATGTGTTTTCAAATATAGAATTCTCAATTGACTGCACTTGTCTTGTCATGCCGCATGTTCTTTTTACCTCTGGAGGATCAGTCTCTGTTGCTGCGCATATGGGCTATTCATTTCTTTCCTTTTGCAAGAAGGATGGACCACACCACCACAGTGTTGAAGATATAAGCTTGTCCGCAGGTAAACCTCTTGATATTAAATCCGCAGGATTCTCTGCTGTTGGAACAC